>NC_056523.1:163934743-163970800 GCF_019175285.1 Sceloporus undulatus
GTTGATCTTCTCAGAGCATGTGAAGCTTGTCTCCTTCCTGTTTTCTGCAATGTGCTTTTCAGTCCTATGTGAGAACATATACTGGGACTGGCACCAGTGGCATCACGAGGGGTGTGTGTGGTGGTTTGGCCCACACTAGGTGACACCCCAAGATGGGGTGACACCCAGCTGGGCCCTCCCCCTGCCATGTTCTCTCATCCTTTATGCTCCCTCCCTCCACTGTGCCATCCTGTCTCTTGTGCTCCCTTCCCCTGGTGCTGTCCCATCTGTCATATTCCCTACCCCCCACCATGCCACCCCTTCCCATCCTCCGTGCTGTCTCCCCCTGCCGTGCAGTGCAATCCTGTCCGTTGTGCTCCCACCTCCCCAGTGCCATCACATCTATCACACTTCCTCCCCTGCAGCGCTATCCTGACCTGTCCTACTCATGAGGAGAAGGACGAGGGCAGCACCTAGGGAGGTCACGTGCTGGGCCCCAGAAGCCCCACACCGGGTGGCACCAGTTGCAGGGACGCCACTGATGGGCCCTAGATTTGTGCCCATTGGCTACAACTGTTTATTTCATTCCTGAAAGCTTGCTGTGGACCAGAAGCTGATGGACAATTTTGAATTTTGGAATATTTTGGAATTCTGGATAAGGAATACTCAGCCTGTAATGGGACTTGAGCATCCACAGAGTTTGGTAGCCATGTGAGGGTCATGGAACCAAACCCCAGCTAATAACAAGAGCCCACTGTAATGAAAAACTTGAACATCAGATAATGCAAGATAAAGACTTGAAGACACACAACAACAATAACTTGACATATTTTCTGTTGAATGTGTTTGTTTTGGTGAACAGAATTACTTTGATTAATCTATTAATGAATCCAGACAGGTACTCTGTGGGTTAGTGGGCCAGTCCTCTGCACATGTTCTTTGGAGTAAATGCCATTGAGTTTAATGAGGCTTACTCCAAGTAAGCGAGTGTAAGATGACAACTTTTGCAATACAGTCTTGTACACACAACTATTCAAAAGTAAGTCCCATGTAGCAGAATCAGATTTGAAGGGCCTAGAAACGCTAAAAGAATCAATCCCTTCCGATCTTGGAAACTAAGTAGGGTCAGCCCCGGTTAGTATTTGGATGGGAGACCACCAAGGAATACCAAGTGCTGCAGGCTATATTTCAGAGGAAAGAACTGGCAAAACCAGCTCTGAGCATCTGCTGCTTAGAAAACCCTATGAAATTCATAGGGTTACTCTAAGTGAGTTGACAGATAATTTGAAGGAGCGTGCGTGCGCGCGCGCGCGCGCGCACACACACACACAGACATGTAGTGTTTCCTCATTTCACTCTAAACCTGCACAAGTTTGCCTAGAAAGATGGATTTTTGAAAAAAAAATGTGTTCTTTGTAATACTGTGATGCTAACATTTTTGTTAGATGTCATTTAATGTGCTAGGGAATTGAGATAATCCCTTAAACTATATCTTAACATATGGTGATGCAATTTTTGTGCATTGTTTAGCCCGCTCATTTTTATTTTATTGTTTTAATGTTCTATGACTGCCTAATAAATATTCACTCACTCACTCTATTTGATTTGATTTTGCTCTGAAGAAAACATAATCTAAAGTCAAGGCACCCATTTTAAACCACTTTACTGAATGGAATATATTCTTATGGGAATTCTATTGGGATAGTAAAAGAAGAAAGCCAGGATATTTTGTTTAGATGTTTCAAGTTTCATTCATAGTTTGTTTCATAATGTTATTACATCACTATTACTGTGAGATCATTGATGTCTCACTGATCTTGGAACATTAACCACATTTCCAACTGAAATATTAACATGAAGTAAAAACAACTGAAGGCATGAGGCACTTAACTAACTAGTCCGGTTAACTACTTTGTGTTTCTGTTTCTGTTGTTTGCCTTCAAGTTGCTTTTCACTTATGTCCTTATGTGACCCTAAGGGTGATTTTTCACAGGGTTTTCTTGGCAAGACTAGTTCAGAGTGGGTTTGCCATTGCCTTCCTCTGAGGCTGAGAGAGTGTGACTTGCCCAAGGTCACCCAGTGGGTTTTCATGGCCAAGCAGGGATTCAAACCCTGGTCTTCCAGTGTCCTAGTCCAATACTCACACCACTATACTGTGTCACTAGATGGTTTAGTAATTACCTGTTTAAATAAGAGTGCATGCATGTAATACAGTTTTCCTATAATTCTTCACTTTCCTACTTTGTTTGGCTAAACTAATTTCTTTCATTGACTCAGAAACAGTTAGGTGCATAATAAATTATCAGAAACTATAACAAAGTATAAGTAATGAAAAGGGTGTGGATACTGCATTGAAAAGCATGACCTTTAAAAATAGTTAATTTCAGGAAAGATTGTGAGTCTAAGATTTGGTCATTACCCTAAGAGTAACATATACTGGGGTAACACTAAGGCCTGCTTATTATTATTATTATTATTATTATTATTATTATTATTATTATTAACCTTTATTTATAAAGCACAGTAAATTTACACAGCGCTGTACATACAATCTTTTTAATTGGACGGTTCCCTGCCCTCAGGCTTACAATCTAAAAAGACATGACACAAAAGGAGAAGGGAAAGGTGGTGGGGAAGGGGCCTTTCTAGTAAAATAATACATATAAAATACATAGCAATACAGGAAATGATTCAATAAAACAGACAACAAAGAAGCTTGTTTTCTTTTTATCGGGTTTGGGCTTTTTCATAGCTGTGGGCCAGAAATCCAATGAGTGAGTTATTTCTGGTGACTGTACCTGTTGAATTTCAGCCTGACTTGGTGTTAATACAGAATCCTGTCGGAAATATTGCTAGTGACCCCCCCCCCCCCCCCAAGCAGAGAAAAACATCTTCACACGGAGATGCAGAAGGGACACATATTTCTTCTGTCTTCTTTCTGTGGTCTATTTGTTTGTAACATCCTCATTTCTGTAGTATTGTTTCCTCCCCCTTCATGCTATCTGGAACAGAAACCAGGTGAACATGGGTAGGCAGCCTGGTGCTATGCATATATTTTGGACTGTGATTCCCATCAGCTACAGACATCATGTTTAGTTATCATAAAGGATGAAAACTGGAGGGGGCTAGGTTGCCTACCTCTGCAGATGAAATGCATGCCATAATTGTATTTGATTTGTAGGCATTAAAGATCTCTTCACAGTCTATCCTTAAGCTAGATAAGAGTGATGGGCGAGATTGGCGGCTGTGCCACAGACCTGCTTTCTGAATTGTCTTCACCTTTTCATTCTGGTATTGCCTTTCCAACTGTGAGACTTAACAAAAACTTTGCTGTCAGATCTAAAAGGTCAAAATACATTGGATTGACAGGCTGACATCCGAAAAAGGGACCAGAGAGACATGGGAAAATGAATCTCAGCCTGCAAGCCTATGCATATTTATCTGGAAATCTCATTCAGATCGGTGGGGTTTATTCCCATCTAAATGAAGTTATAATAAAAGTGCTCATGGCAAAATAGTTTTCTAAGATGTTAGGATTTTCTGAGAACCTCTCAGGTGGATCACTGTTCAGCTGCTGGGCCTTTCATTCATTGCTTGCAGAACAGGTACATCATAAGGTCTTACTTTTAACAAGAAAGGTCTTGCTTTTAGCAAGCTATCCTTGGTTAGGTTAGGTTTAGTTTTGCAGTATGGTGCAATAGTAAAAGTGGCCATGACTACAGTGACACATGCCTGGATTATATCCCAGTTACATATTGTAATGTACACTGCGTGGTCAGAAACTCCCAAGGGGTCTGAAATGCTGGAGGTAGACCCCTGACTGGGGCTGGCATGGTAACTGCTGTTCTCCCCCAGGCCCCAGCTTTGTACTGACAGACAGCATTTTTTACTGTCCCTTCCAGAAAAGAGGAAAGCAGGGGATGGAAGAAACTGCTACTCCTATTTGGAAGCCCTTTCTCCAGAAATGTGGAGCTTCACAGGTGTATTAGGCTGCCACTATACTGAAGAATTAATGCAGTTTGACACCGTTTTAACTGCCATGGCTCCATGCTATGGAATGCTGGGATTTGTAATGTTCTTAGATATTTAGCTCTCTGTCTCAGAAAACTGTGGTGCCACAACAAGCTACATATCCCAGAATTCCACTTCATGGAGCCATGACAATTAAAGTGGTGTCAAACTGCATTAATTCTGCAGTGTGGCAGCAGCCTTAGAGAGACGTCTGGTCATCCAGGTAAGGTTCTTATTTTTTATTATTGTGATATGCTTTCACATCAACTCTGACTAGTGGCAAGCCTATCCTAGGGTTGTCTTGGCAAGATTTATTCAGAGGAAGTTCACTATTGTCTAACATTGAGGGTGAGAGAGTGTGGTTTGGCCACGATCACCCAGTGGGTTTCCTAGGCTGAGCAGGGATTTTAACCCTGGTTTCCTGGAGTCTTGGTCCAACACTGAAAATATTAGCCTGCCTCCTACACTTATTTATCCTCATTAACATCTAGCAGTATACTTAAAGGCAGACAGAATACTAAGGGGTCATTTCCACTCATGTTTTTGTACCAAGGAGATCCAGGAAGATTCGATGATACCATATCAAAGTTCCCACTACATTTTCCACAATTGAATCTCTCCATGGCATTTTAATCCTATTGATGTTCACATTACTGTAGTATAGATTTAAAGTGGAGCCTCAATTTTGAATGCATTCAATCGTTCTCAGGGGTTTGTTTTTTTAAATGTCAAATGATGTGCATCTTTGTCATACCCCTTGGCCTGTTACAGACAAGCCAAAATAAAGCTGCTTCGAGTCACTTTGGAGGTATGATATTTCAATGATGCATGCATCCTAAGAGTCCAAAAGCCACACCAAAGCCACACTCCAGTCCTAAGGACTGGAGTGCAGCTTTGGTGCAGCTTCCAGACTCATAGGATGCATGCATCATTGAAATACCATACCTCCAAAGTGACTCGAAGCAGCTTTATTTTGGCCTGTCTGTAACAGGCCATAATGTCAGTATTTAAAACTACTTTCATACTGATAGAGAATGGTAGCCATGCAAAAGCCACAGTGTGCATAAGCCGTTAAATTTTATTTTAAAAAAGTCTACCATCTCATAATGTTCCCAAGAGAACCCCCTCCCCAGCTCTTGTGAGCTCTGGGAATCTGCCATCGGTGCCGATAAGGGGACTGATTCACCAGCAGAAGATAAAAAATGCCAGGCGGCTCTTTAAAGGGACCACTTTCCGAAGCATGGGAAGTTTGAATCCACCGCATTTATGGAGCCAGTTTATTCAGCCCCCACAAACAACTGCTGAGAGGGAAAGACAATGGTGCTTTGCCAGCAAGGCAAGGGCAGTGGGATGTGTATTCCCGGCCCTCTGCATATAACCACTCCCTTCCTGAGTGCTCCAAATGGAATTGACAGCATGTTCTCAGCTGTGGCTCTTTAAAAAAGATTGGTTCTTTCTAAAAGACATGGTAAAAGCTCCTAGGTCAAAAATACTGGGTTAAGTGGGTTTTTTGCCAGCCCCCCACCCCAAATTGCATCTAGTGCACTTGGTGTGAATATGAACGACCTGGAAATAACCCAGTTTCCACACCGGGTTATTCCAAAGTTTGAATGATCCCTAAATGTAAGAAAGGTAAAAAAATTAAAATAAAGTAATAGAATGGTTTATGCTCTAGACTCCCTTTCCTATAGCTTTCCCTCACTTGTTTGGGAGGTGGGGGAGTATTTTTTTCCTAGGCATCTATCATCTCAGGTACTAATTCCAACTCTTTTAAGAACTGTATGGAAGGGAGGATATCCACCAGGTATGATTCCTTTGCTACGAAGGTGAATGCTGGATTTCATTTTTGTGAAACTCTAATGCAGAGGAGCCCTCTCATACAGTGTCACCAGCAAGTTCGCCACGGCCCTACTTGTGGATAAATAGCTGAAATCTGAAATGAGTATTAGTCTTCACAAATTAATATGACAGTACAGTCCAAAGGCATATGAAATAGAAACCCTGTTGAAGATAAGCAGGTTTAATTCTGGTGAGTACCTGAATGGGATGAATGAATGAATGAAATTTTATTTCTATACCGCTATTCCTTGCAGATCACAGCGGTTTACAAAAATCACCATCAAGAACACTACAATACATCAACCCATAACCCAGTAATACAAAACCCACAATACCAATTTAAAAAACAATACAAAGTATCCTAAAACATTTCATACAATCAATTCACTATCTAAAAACCAATTAAAAAACCATACAACGAATTAGCTGGATCAACAATATGCACAAGGTAGAGAAAGAATAACATCAAGGCACATGGGGGAAGGCTTGATGGAAAAGAAAGGTCTTCAGATTTTTCCTAAAGAGATCTAGGGAGATTGCTGAGCAGAGCTCGTCAGGCAAAGAGTTCCAGGTCTGGGGGGCCACGATGGAAAATGCCCTTTGTGAAGAAGACACAAACCTTGCCTTAGGAACTCTTAATAGATGTTTTCCGCCCAATCTGAGAGTGCGGGGCAGACTGTATGGGGTGAGGCAGTCCTCCAAGTACCCTGGGCCCAAGCCATTTAGGGCTTTATAGGTAATAACCAACACCTTGTATTGCACCTGGAAGCGAATAGGCAGCCGATGTAGATCTTGCAATATAGGTGTTATATGGCTAGTCCTGGAACATCCAGTGACCAGCCTTGCTACCGTATTCTGAACCGATTGTAGCTTCCGAGTTTGGTACAAGGGTTGCCCCATGTAGAGCGCATTACAGAAATCCAACCTAGAGGTTACCAGAGCATGTACCACCGTTTCAAGGTCCCCCCAGCCCAGGTAGGGTCGCAGCTGGCGTATCAGCCGAAGCTGATAACAGGTACTCCTGACTGTCACATTCACCTGAGATGTAAGGTGGAGCGATGAGTCCAAAAACACCCCCAGACTGCGAACTGAGTCCTTCAGGGGTAGCGTGACCCTGTTCAGGACAGGTGGACAAATATCCCTAGGCCCAGGGAACCTATCACGAGTACTTCCGTTTTCTCTGGATTCAAACTGAGTCTGTTCTCCCTCATCCAGCCCATTACTGACTCCAGACAGGCATTTAGAGGAGAGATGCCATCTCTGGTCACGGCATCAGTCAGAGACAGAGAGAAACATATTTGGGTGTCATCAGCGTACTGATAACACCGTGCCCCGTGTCTCCGGATGATCTCTCCCAGCGGCTTCATGTAAATGTTAAATAGCATGGGGGACAAAATCGCTCCCTTAGGGACACCAGATGTCAGGGCCCTCTTGTCAGAGTGACAGTCCCCCAGCTGCACCATCTGGAATCTACCTGAGAGGTAGGTGCGGAACCACTGGAGCGCAGTGCCCCCGATGCCTAACTCCCTCAGGCGTTCCAGAAGGATACCATGGTCAATGGTATCGAAGGCCGCCGAGATGTCCAAAAGCACCAACAGGGACACGCTACCCCTGTCCATGCCCAGACGGAGATCATCGGCCAGGGCCACCATGGCAGTCTCAACTCCATAGCCCGCCCGGAAGCCGGTTTGAAATGGGTCTAGAAAATCCGTTTCATCCAAGATCCCCTGAAGCTGGAAGGCAACCGCCCTCTTGATCACCTTTCCTAAAAATGGCAGCAACGAGACAGGCCGATAATTGTTCCGAATTAGGGGGTCAAGGGAGGGCTTTTTTAGTAAAGGTTTTACAACGGCCGCTTTTAAACTCGATGGAAACTGCCCTTCCCTGAAAGATGAATTGATAATCCGGCGTAACATCTCTGTCACAGCCGTTCCCCCCTGAGCTACCAGCCATGAAGGGCAGGGATCGAGAGAGCATGTCGTCTTCCTAACGCTACAAAGGATCTTGTCCACATCATCAGTACTAACAGACTCAAAATGATCTAGTATAACCGAGTCCACGGAAGCTCTGGACACCTCTACTCTAGATTCTGAACTAATACTGGCGTTGAGATCAGCCCTTATCCGAGAGATTTTATCCGCGAAGAAGTTGTTAAACTCGTCGCAGCAGGCCTTGGATGGTTCCAAAATAGGGTTCGGGGGGGAGGCAGTTGTGTGAGCTCCCTCACTACGCTGAACAGCTCTGCCAGACGCGACTCCGCGGACGCAATACGTGCAGCATAGAACAAATTCTTTGCTGCACTTATTGCCACTCCGTAGGTCTTCCAAAAAGAGTCCAGGAGTGTCTTGTTGGCTAAGTGATGATGTCTTCGCCAGTTGCACTCTAGTCGTTGCACAGCCCGCTTCCTTTCCCTGAGATCTTCCGTATATCAGGGCTTTTTATTGGAAGCAGGCCGGAAAGGACGCTTGGGAGTGATGCTGTGTATAGCCCTGGAGAGGTCTACATCCCAGGTGTTAGTCAGGGCATCAACAGAATCGCCATCAGTGCCAACCATAAGCCCCTCTAGGGCTTCTTGGAACCTTGTGGGTTCCATCAGCCTTTGAGGGTGGACGGGTCCACCACCCCCGGGAGGGAACTGGGTAGAATCTGAGGCTCACAGGTGATCTCTCAGGAGATCACCTGAGAGCCTCAGATATTTTCCCTTGAGTTCCATGAATGAAGAAATGATATAAATGTGTGAAGATAGTCTCCACTTGCTATTCTGTGAAGTAGATAATCTCTTTCCCTTTCCTGTTTTATATGTGGAACTATGCTTGAGCAATACTGAATTTGTCCCAGCAGCAGATGACTGGGACAAACCTAGGTCTACTATAGCCAGAACAACTGGGCTATGTTGCCTGCTGTCTGCTTTAACCTTAAAAGTGCCAAATCTGAAAATAATGTTAGTTTAAAGCAAAAGACCCCTGTCATTATCATGGGACAGGGTCACATTCTATTTAATAGGATCTTCCCTTCATGCCAAGCCAGAGTAGCATAATGGCTTGAAAGCTGGCCTAGGATCCTCGAAGACCAACATTTGAATCCCCGCTCAGCCATGAAAACACACTGAGTGACCTTAGGCAAGTCACACGCTCTCAACCTCAGATGAAAGCAAATGCAAACTTCTTATGACTAGATCTTACAATGAAAATCTTATGACAGGGTCATAAGTTGGGAGTGACTCGATGACACCTAAAAAACAACAACAAACCCTACCATGGAGGCTGCAGATGTCTATGATGGCTTTCTGGTTGGTGACTACAATGTGTGGGATGCTAAAGCATTCTTAAGCCTGTGTTAGGATCTTGATACAGTCTATGCCTTTGTAGGCTATTTTCAAAGTAGAAAGCTTGGTCTTAAAATGCCTGCTACTGTCAGAATATTAGATGTCAAAGTGCTGGATGTCAATATTAATATCCTGTAACAATGTTATTTTTCTCTTTCACCATCTTTTTAAAATTTCAGATAGTAGCCCACTTTTTATAAATAAAGTTAAATGTGGAAAGGACCTAACTGAAACTGCTGAGTAGTATCTTTTGCTCAGAAATCACTGGATGAATACTAATATTTGTGAAATCCACTACTGGACTTTTAAAAATGTTTGTTCATCAGTATATTAGTGTTCTGATATCAGGATCAAATTTATTTGTGTGCCAATTTTCCATGGTGAAACCACTCTGAAACTGGGCTAACAGTAATGTCGGGAGGAGTTAGGAGTTGCCTAATATATTTCCAGATAATTCAAGGATAATTGGGGTTTAAATAAACACAGAATGAGCCAAGATCAGGGTGTAGGTTTTGCAAGAATCAGGATTCACATCTAGGTGGTCTCCAGGCATGCTCTATAGCAGACTTTATAGCTAAATTCACTGTCCTGCCCTTCCAGTTCAGATGGAAATGAACCAGAAGACCTAGCTGTAGATTTTGAAGAACCTATTATTAAATGCTTTTTTCCATACACTTTCTGCAACAAGGCAAATTCTGCTTTTACAGCTGAAGTCATCAAGTCCCTCTGTTCTCCAGGCCCAATGGAGTTGGACCTAGAATCATAGGCGGGATAGAGACCGCCCAAAAGGGTGGTCTCCCGCCTCCCTCGTTTGTTGTGTGAGGGAGCCGCAGCGGATAAACCACGCGGTTCCCTCGCGCAACAAAAAGAAGCCGCAAAAAGTGGCTTCTTTCTGCGGCGCCATTATGACGCCACAAGGCGCCAACGGTGCACTTGTGGTGTCATCAAGGCACTGAGACGTGTGGATGCTAGGCGTCCGTCACGTCAAAATGACGGTGCCCATGTGTATAGGGCGCTGCCATTTTTACGCCCTCATTATGTGCAAGGGGCAAGGTGCGTCAGGAAGCGCCGCCCCTCATGTGTAACAACGGCACCCAATAGGGCCTGTCTATACGGCGCCATAGAATCATAAAGTTGGAAGGGACTCATGTCCAACCCCCTGCCATTTAGGAATAAGTAATCAAAGCTTTCACATCAGATGACCATCCAGCCTTTGTTTAAAAACTTCCAAAGAGGGAGACTCTACTACTCTCTGAACGTTATCACATGGGAGGAATGTCTCTCAATATCAAAAGAAAAGAAAGTAGGGCCACTTCAGTATGTGGATGGTTATCACACCACAGAAGAACACAGCGCCCATGCCAAAGCCAAAGTGGTGTGACTGCAAAAGAAATTATCATATGAGTACGTACCCTTCATAGTATAGAATTCAAATTAGCATCCCTGCACATGCACAGTGAGGGCAGAATCAGATTGTGACCTTTTTACACTTCCAGTTGCTTCCAGTTACCGTGGTTTTACCTTCTTTCACCTTATTTGTTCATTCATTACCCTTTATTTCACATTATGTAGGCAATTCACATTATTTGTGCATTCATTACCCTTGATTTCACGTTATTTAGGCAATTCATCAATTCAAATCCAAAACAACCTTGTACTTGGTTTGAGCATTGGACTATGACTCTAGAAGGCAGTGATCGACTGCCACTGGGTGACCTGGTGCAAGTCACTCTCTCTCAGCCTCCTCAGAAAATGGCAATGGCAAACCCCATCTGAATAAACCTGCCAAGAAAACCCTGTGACAGGGTTGTGCGAGAGAAAGAGAGAGCCTTGGCCAATCCTTTCTCTCTAGTTGGAAAGGATGAGTTTGCAAAGAGAAAGAGCGGAAAGGTCAGAGAGGAGGGAGGAAGGCAGTGTGTGTGTGTGTGTGTGTGTGTGTGTGTGTGTCTGTGGGGAGGGCTGCTTCATCTCCAAAACATCTCCAGAACTCCGAGAGGAACTTTGTGAGGCTGAGAGAAAAGCCCCCCACACCTGGAGGGAGGGAAGAAAAATTGCAGCCAGCAAAAGAGCTTGGGAATTGTAGTCTGATTCGAAGGCAATCCAATGGCGACCGAGACATGCGTTCCATACCTGGCAAATCTGAAGTGAATGCAACTTTGGAGTGGAACAGAATTTGTAAATTACATATTTCCCTGAATTTACACATTTCTCGGTTGACCCTGGATTGGGTTCAAATTGACTTAGCATTGACTTCGATTATATGTGATAACCACTTGCACAACAATGTGAAACCCCATGATTGCATCCGGGATCATACTGCATTGACCTTTCAATTTCCCCTGTGTGATATTGTCCTCTGAGGGGGTGTGTTCCACTATCAAACAGCTCTTATTGTCAAGAAACCCATACTGATTTTTAGTGATCACAGCATACTTTCTAAGACCTGACAAAAGACTCATGGTCTTGTGACAGATGTGTTTGTGTGTGTGTCCTTCTGACCTGTATCAGGAACCAGCAATTTACCTCTGCCTTACATCTGCCATATTCATATACTGCCAAATTCTAGTTCCCCAAACCCAGACAGTCACATCTAGGAAAGCTTGAAAATATTATTGTTTTATATTGCATCTTTGGGCATGCTGGTGGTTCATTTTGGGAGGAATTTTTCCAAACTCTCCCTTTCACACACACACACACACAGACACATACATACATACACACTCTGAGTCAAGAACAGCCAAGTTTTACCAGGAATCTAGACTGTACAACCGTAAGACAAGCACTGTTCCAGCACTGGAGAGAACAAAAGCTGAAAAGCTGAAGACTCTTGATTGTAGCTGTACTTGAAATCATATGCATATATTTGGAACAAACTTCAAAGCTTCTTCAAGGTTCCCTACTTTGGAGGAGACTCTTTAGGAGTTGCCTTATTTCTATATCAAATTGTTTTTAATTAATTAAAAGTGATTAATCCCATTTAAAAACAAAAGAACCCTGAGGGTTCCTTTAGTGTGCAAAGCAAACTTTATATGCTTAGGCTTTATGGTCTTGGAGCAATGGTGGAGAAAGACAGCAGACAGAGCTATTTTGATACATATATGCATACGCATGCACACGCACGCGCACACACACAGAACAAATTGGAAAAATAAACAATTCCTGACTGCAGAAAAATATTGTAACTGGTCTATGGATGGGGCCAGATTGGTCTCCCTGTTTGTCACCAGTCTTCCTAGAAGCAGGAAGTGCAGTTTTCCAGTGGCAGAGCATTCATTCATCCATTCAGCTCTGGACATCAGAACACCAGAAGCGTTATGCTGAAAAAGGTGAAAGGCC
Organism: Sceloporus undulatus; assembly: GCF_019175285.1. Taxonomy (NCBI): domain Eukaryota; kingdom Metazoa; phylum Chordata; class Lepidosauria; order Squamata; family Phrynosomatidae; genus Sceloporus; species Sceloporus undulatus. Next base: position 163,947,234 of record NC_056523.1, read on the forward strand.
TATCTAGAGCACCTTCCTGTTTCCATCCCAGCAGTGGTCAACCAAATGCTTACAAGAAGCCCATAGACATGACGTAAGTCCAGTAGCACTTTCCTGCTCCTGTCCTCCAGCAGCTGTCTCTGGTTCTGGAGGTAGTGTATACCCATTGTGTCTAGTAGTCTCTTATAGCCTTGTGTTATATGAGTTTGTTCAAGTTTCCTTTAAAGATATCTAAACTATTGGCCACCACCAGATCTTGGAAGAGGTGAGCCCAGCTCTATGCAATTGCCCCTCTTCCTTTCCCAAAATTAAGTGGCCACTCCACCTAGTCCTTATAAAACAGTATGAAAGAGTTTGAATTTGCTTATTTTCAACTTCTTTACCCCCATTGTTCTGTTTTTTAAAAGCTTTACAAAAGAACAGTGAAAACATAAACAATGGACCAAATCCTGTTGGTTAGCCCCAGCAAGAAAAGACCTGCTGAATCAATGGCTGAATAGTTATTCAGTTCATAAATATATCACATTAACCGACTGGATTCAGGCCATTGCATAACAATAATCAAAACTGAGCAGCTAATCTGATGAGATTTCAGTGTTTTGATCAATCTTAACTAAATAGGCCACTCCAAAAGCTAGACATTTGTCATGTGAAGGTCCATTGATACTGACCCATATGTTAATTCCACCCTCATTCTTTTGATTGTTTTGTGTCATATCTCCTACATTGTGTAAATCATTGTCTTCTAATATTAACTTCTTTGGGCACCGTGGCAGATGAGATATATAAATAAATACACAATATGTAAGAAGGGTTGCCAGATGTGAAGCATCCCAGGCTCAGACATTTTGGGGTCAAAACCTGAGATTTCAGGACAGCCCTCTGTTAAGTCCTGACCTACCTTACAGGGCTGTTGGGAGGAAAAATGAAGAGGGAGGAAAATTGTTTACAACATCTTGAATTATGTGGGGGAAAAGCAGGATATAATTATTATAACAACATTTTTCATGTTTCACAAGTCTAATCTGTAGCTTAATTTTCATGTGGGATGAGAGTCAGTAGTTCTTTTATGAAGCTTGAAATCTATAACTATAAACTCCAAAAAGTATTACTAGATTAGAATGAAGCCTTCAGCTCTTCAGCCTACAGCTATTTTCCAAGTGAGCTTTGTGGAGAATATTAAATTCTAGTTGCTTTGTATTTACTAATCTCCCCAAAGGAGAACCTAAAATTGGCTGCTTGTATAGCATTGGGTTAAACTGATACCTAGCAGCTGTTCAGTTCATTTGAGCACACCAGAGTTCTGTCTGCCTCCCTCACAGCATACCATGTGATGCTTGAAGTTGATCTAGAAGAATGCTCTCTCTAGAGGGAAAACTTATTGTTTGCAGTTTCCAAAGACGCTGTCAAATTCTCATGTTGCTGAGTTCCAGTTTCAGAAAAAAGAAATTGCAACAGGTCTTGGGTGGGGAGGGGTGGATTCATAAAAGGACAGGGATCTAAAGCACCTTGAATGTTTGTGCAGACAATGAAATTTTAGCAGATGTAAAATGTCAGATTGCACCTGCTGAAAATCCCTCTTCTGTACAGTTACAAAAGGTGCCAGAGACCAGACATCCATCTGGCCATCATAATAGACCTTTGTCATTACAGTTGGCCCTCCATATCCATGCATTCTGTAGCTATCCAAAGCTTGCAAATATTCCAAACAACAATAACAAATATTCCAAACAAAAAGCAGACCTTGATTTTGCCATTTTATATCAGGGACACAATTTTATTATGCCACTGTATATAATGGGATTTGAGTATCCACAGATTTTGGTATCCATTAGATGGAACAAAACCCCAGCAGATACCCAAAGGCCTATTGTATTTTAAAGATACTGTTTTGCCATATGGTTGAAGGTAATGCATACCACATACTGCACAGAAATTGACTGCACAGATTTTGTCTCCTCCCCCCAGACAAATAACTGAAGGTGCCATCAAAAAATTGAATTTCTTTGATGTTTACCCATTCTCTCTGAAGTTTGCTACTCCCAATCAAGGATATTTTAATGTTTTGTTCATAGGAGACAGATTATGCTGTTTAGCATGTTCTCTTTTTTGATTATGATATTTTTGCTGTAATGTGTTTTAAAGACACCTATAAGTAAACAAAACATTGGCGGGGGTGGGGGAAAGAAGACCAAAAAGGATGTTATGTAAATCAGAAGTGAGCATTATCCTTAGTCTCTTATCTGTTCTGCAGCAATCTTGTTATTGGTAGCTTTGCCCCTCTTGGCTTGAAGATGCATTTGGCAATATGCATAAACTTCACTTGCTGTGTGTGTGTGTGTGTGTGTGTGTGTGTGCTTGCTTGATGTTAAAAGCACAGGAGCAGAGTCAGTGAAAAGATATGGTAATTTACTATTTTAAATGGCAGCAGCCCTAGTCAGCTATTCTGGGAGCTTCAGTCTGACAGCATCTGGAAGGTAGTATGATTCCCACCCCTGGTTTTAAAAGACCTGGCTTTATATGCCACATCATGGAGCAGATTGGTAAACTGTCCTCTTTTTTTCTGTAAGTGATTTGCATAGGGTTGCTTTATTATAGTCTCAAGGAAAACCTTCTGGCCAGCAAGTTCTAGGACAATAATTTATACCTGACACATTAAGCCACATTTGGCCTTCGGATTTATTCTCACAATACCCTCTGAATGAGTAATTGCATTCTAACTTACACTCCAGAGTATTATGTTGCTCATACATCAAGTTGCTATCTACTTGTGATAGTAATCAGACATGATTACCTGTGCAAGAGTAAGTGTGGAGCAATTTTTCCACTAAATAAGAAGAAATCTTATTGTCCTGCCTTATCTATACCCAAATCCAGAGCGAGTTGGGAATGACTGGCTCTGCAGATGTGGTTTGACTGCAACCCCCCACCAGTGCTAGCCAGCATAGGGATCATGGGAGTGGCACTCTAACAAGACCTGAAGGGCCACAGTTTCTCACTTTTTGCTGTTTGGAGTAGTCTGTGAAAAGACAGAGAAATATAGGTTTCAGATAGATTTGATTAACAAGCTATCTGTTGGAGGAGTCAGAATCAAAAGACACAGTCCAGGACTAGTAGCATAGATCCATTTCTAGAGCTGTTAGCCAAAGTGACCACGGATAGACAGGCAGCATGATCTAAGGAAAGCAAGACAGCATATTCTAAGGACATCAATCCTAAATCCAAGGATTATAATAGAGGCGAGCAACCTGTAGCTGAGGATAGGAATGAACTGGTTAAAATGAATTTAGGGCGCACCCACACTGCAAGAGTAAAGCACTTTGACACCACTTTAACTGTATAGCAATAGCAAGAGCAAGTACATTTCTATACCGCTTATCAGTGCACTTAAGCACTCCCTAAGGGGTTTACAAAGTGTAAGCTAATTGCCCCCAACAAGCTGGGTACTCATTTTAGTGACCTCCTTGGAAGGATGTAAGCCTGAGTCGAGCTTGAGACCTTTTGCTGGGATTGAACTCGCAACCTTATGGTTTGTGAGTGAGTGGCAGCAGTACAGGCATTTAACCACTACGCCACCAGGGCTCCTCTGTAATGACTCCATCCTGTGGAATCCTGGGATTTGTAGTTTTGGTGAGGCACCAGAGCTCTCTGAAAGTACAGACTGAATACCTCACCAAACTACAAATATCAGGATTCTGCAGGATGGGGCCATGACAGTTAAAGTGGTGCCAAACTGCTTTATTTCTCCAGTGTGTTAGTAGCCAAAAGTCTGAAACACACTGCAGAAATAATCCAGTTTGAGACCGCTTTAACTGTCCTGGCTCAGTGCTAGGGAATCCTGGAAATTGTAGTTTATTGTGGGCACCAGGGCTCTCTGACAGAGAAGGCTAAATCTCTCTCAAAACTACAGTTCCCAGAATTCCCTAGCATTGAGCCAGGGCAGCTAAAGCGGTCTCAAACTGGATTTTTATTTCTGCAGTGTGTTTTGGACCTAAGTTATCAATGTACTTTGGAAATTTTCTTACGTAAAGGGGCAGCTTGATTAAATTCATTTTTAAGTGAAATGACTGTTGAGGTTGGAAGTTAGCATTACCTCAAATCCAGGATTTAAGTTATCAATTAATGCAATGAGGGGGCGGGGAAGTAACAAATTTTATATTCCTCAGCTGGTTTTTTACCCCAAACCTTATCTCCTGGATTTTTGCAAAAAAAATAAATTCATCCATTTTAATAGTCTTTCTAACTGTCTAGGTTTCAATTTCCAAACCATTTATTTTAGTTCAAGATTAGAGTATAACAAGTTGGTTAATTTCAAGATTATAAGACATTAGGGATGCATCTACATGGCAGAAATAATGCAGTTTGATACCACTTTAACTGCCATAGCTCCATTCTACAAAATCCTGGGATTTGTAGTTTTTGTGAGACACTAGCACTCTTTGGTAGAGAAGACTGCAGATTTTGTAAAACTGTAAATCCACGAATTCCATAGAATGGAACTACAGGACTTAAAGTGGTCTCCATCTGCATTAGTTCTACAGCCTAAATCATCAAGTAATATGGTCAGTTTGGAAAGGGATGGTCATTTCATTGAGATAATCCTACGGTGTTGTACACCAGATACCGCATAGGTACTTTTTGTCAAGTTCTTAACTACGACTTTTTCTGAGATCACTGAGCTTCTGCAGTATGGAAAACAGAGGACAATGAAGAAATGATGGGAGAATATTTAGGTGGAATCTCTTTTCCTGTAGCTTGCATCCATTGTTCCGGGTCCTATTCTCTGGAGCAGCAGAAAACAAGCTTGATCCATCCTCAATATGAAAGTCCTTCAAATATGTAAACAGGGCTATCATATCTCCTCTTAACCATCTCTTCTCATGTGCTTGACCATTCCAACCTCTGCATTTTGAAGGCTACAGAACAAAGAGTTTTCAGTGAACCTCCTGTTTTCATGTATGAGGAGGGGCTGCAGTCCGTGCATTTTCTCCCATTGCCTCTCTCTCTCTCTCTCTCTCTTTTTAAGGGGGATGCCCTTTACAAAGTGAGTGTGGCAGCAATGTTGGGGCAGTGGCTGACTCATCTGATACCCATCTTCACTAGCCACTGCAGCCAGCCATGGTGATTGTCTGTGCAGTTCATAGATTACAGGGAAACTCAGTAAGGAGAGGAACATGTGGTTCTCATAAGCCTTTATTTTGGTCCTGGTTCTCAGTGACCATAATATATAGACACATTATTTCTTTTACACTACAAATGGAGTGCAACCCTTCCCCCCCAATATGATTGTATTTCCTTTTTGGAACTTTTACTTTTTTCCTTTAAAGGATTCTGTTATCTTCTCTCTCCAGTACTCTTCCTGCTAAGAACAAGGACAAAGTTGCCTCCCAATTAAATGCTAATCTCGAGTCTCTGTGATTGATTTGAATGCTTCCGTGAGCAACACATGCAGCGCTTCCAAGTCTGGATAAAAAATGGCAAGGGCTATCATCAATCCTCATGCTTGGGTATGTAATTCAAGCACTATTTAAAATTGATAAATTTCTTTAGCAAAAATCTAGAGCGCTCTAACCTACTTGCATGCCACCTATTTTATATTTTCCTGAATTTCTAACACAGCCAGTTGGGGTTAGAGTGGGAACACTTCATCCAGTAGCCAATAAAGAACGATAGTTCAGTGAGAGATCCCATACTTAGTATGCAGAAGTTTTCAGTCCTCAGCATTTCCAGCCAAGGAAAGGGAATGCCCCTATCATCTGGCCAGGGGCTGCTGTTGGTGTTGCAATCAGTGGCATCACAAGGGTTTATTATTTATTTTATTTACAGTATTTATACCACGCTCTTCAGCCCTAAAGGCTCTCAGAATGGCTTACAGATAGTTATTCAGATGGTTCCCTGCCCTCAAGCTTGCAATCTAAAAAGACATGACACAAAAGGAGAAGAGAATGGTGGTGGGGAAAGGGATCAAGTCCAGTGGTTCTTCTCTCCCTCTGAGGCCTGGGCTGAGACACTTCCCCACTGACTTCTTCCCATATCACACCAAACAGAATCCTTAGTAATGTTTTTTTTCTACCAATGTTACTCATAAATCATATTTCTTGTATATCACTGAATGTAATAGCAATAGTTGTGATATAAACAACTAGCAAAATTAAAATTATACCTTTAAATTACAAAATTATATGCACAGTCTAAATGTATTTACACGTACATAGTTTCATGTGGTTAAAGTGAAAATTTGGTAAGATGTGATGTATTAAAATTTAAAAAATTAATTTTAAAAATTATTTTTTATAAAACAAAATTAAACTCTGATGCCTCTCCTTTCTCCTCACATTGAGCTTCACCTCACTCGCACCATCTCTTCCTCTGAACCCCAGCATTTTAAAAGAATGCAGGCAAATGCCAGAGCCCATTTCTGCCCAATGGCAGCTGTTCTGGGAGCCATGGTTTCATCCCCCCTTTAGGGTATCACCTGGTGTGGTCTGAACACTCCACACACCGCTAATGACACCCTTGGTTGCAATAGTTCATGCATACCTGCCGCACCTTTTATCTTTCCTGTGAAAGATCTCAAGTTAAGAGGGTAGGTGCTGTCAGAATTTTTGAGTTCTTTGGAAGAGGAAAGGGGATCTAGAAGCTGCTGACACACTGGCATGGAGTGGGACTTTGGAGCTTAGATTTGGGGCATCACAAGGGGGAAAGTGATTGCTACAATCTTGATTGGTTTACTGAGCACATTTTGCACAGGCATGCCTTTGAAGAGTGTTGAGAGACTTCATGTTACATGTTAAATCCATGTTACAACTGCAAGGTTGTCATTTCGAGTGGCATCTTGGGGTACTGATTCTGCTTTTTGGTGTTCCAGCTTCTTTTCTTTTTACTGCTGCTGCTGCTACTACTACTACTGTACTACTAAAATTGTCTCTCTATATCCATAGATTCTTTATCCATGGATTCAACTATTTACGGCTTGAAAATATGTTCCAAATATATTCATTCCAAAAAGCAAGCCTTGATTTTGTCATTATGTAAGGAACACCATTTTATTATACCACTGTATTTAATGGGACTTGGACATCCTTGGATTTTGGTATCTACCAGGGAGGCAGGGATCCTGGGACCAAACTCCAGCAGGTACCAAGGGTTCACTGTACTAATATTTATTTCTTACCTGCTTCTCACCAAGGGTCAAGGTGGGATACAACATAGACTAAAAGACATAAACCACTGAAACACATAGGTTAAAACATAAACACATTCAGTCATTGAAGCTCTCTGGGCAGGTTATTGTCTAGGGGCCGCTGATGAAAAGGATTTTGGGAAAGGATTTTTTTCAGTAATTGTCTAATCTGCTTTCTCTCTTCTGTCCTCTACACACACATACTCAAAAGGCAGAAACTCTTGTTTTTTGGTAACAAAAACAAGCATTAAAATGTCCCACACTTTCACATCCTTAGCCTAACAATCTAGAAACTACATTTGATCTTCTAGAGTCTAATCCAGGTTTACAATAAACTTCCATATTGCCTGTAGCTATATTCATGTATAATTAAACTGGGTAGCGTAAATGAGTCGATAGTAGAAACCTGTGACCTTGGTCAAGTCACACTCTCTCAGCCTTACAAAAAGGCAGAAGCAAACCCCCTCTGAACAAATATGGTGATAGGTTCAGGTTAGGGTCACCATAAATCAAAAACAACTTGAAGACACACAACAGCAAAAAATAAAATTAAATAATAAAAATAAAATTAAAAAGCACAAGGAGAAAAGTGTGTGTGTGTGTGGGGGGGGTAATCAGCATTCTAGCCATGCTCTGCTTCATCACAATTTCTGTCACACATGGAAAAGGACTGTCTGGAAAGGAGAAGTGCAACCCTGATTTCTTTGGGTTTGAAATCCTGTGGTGAGTAATGCCTAAAAGGTATTCACCTCTTTAGAAAGTTGTCCTCCAGGTGTAGAAGGCAATGGGCATGCTAATGGAGGGGAAATGTCATGTCTCTGCTTCCTGTCCAGTTATATTTTTCTAAATTTAATAATGCCTAAACAGTAGTAGTAATAGGGAGGACAACCAGCAACCATGAAACCAGAGGTTCTGTAGTTCATTCAGGCTACCAGTGTTTCACAAAAGACTAAAACAAATCAGGAGGCTAGCAAAGGTATATTTGGACTACTGTATAATGAGCCCCACTTCATTATACAGTATGTTTCTTCTGTCATTTACTTCTTGCTCCCCCACCCCCTTTGCAGAGCAACGTTTTTTCTTGCTTGGTTATTCAGCAAGAATAGTGTGATTAAAACTAAATGGGAGTTGGCAACCATTTGGCATCATAGAGAGAAAAATGTTTTGGTCTCCTTCAAGAAGGGCTGTGATGGGGTGGGCAGGTCTCAGATGTGGTACCTGCCTTGCACTGATGAGAGGCAGCTTCTAGGGTAGAAAAGGTCTCTGTAGTCCCACCACAGTGTGCACTTTATTGTCAATGCCTTTGTTACTCTGGTTTCAGAGACCAGTGGCATGGTCACAGTTGCAAAACAGATGCATTATACATTTAAAATAAGGTACTGGAGGAGCAGTCCTGAGAAACTTCCAGAATCACTTTTGAGCTTAAAATCAAGACACATGCTCCCCTTGTTTTCAAGGAATATGCAGGTTTTTGACCCCTACTAAACATAAATGCTACGGGCTGAGTCTCCTTTATCCGGAATCCAAAATATTCCAAAATCCAAAATAGGTGGCTGATACAGTGACACCTTTGCTTTCTGATGGTTCAGTGTACACAAACTTTGTGTCATGCACAAAATTATTTTAAAATATTGTATTAAATAATCTTCAGATTATTTGTATACATGAAACATATATAAATTTTGTGCTTGTAGCTCCCATCTCCAAGATATCTCATTATGTATGTATGTACAAATCCAGGTATTTTGAAATAAAAAAAAATAACGAATCACTCCTGGTCCCAAGCATTTTTGACAAAGAAGTCTCAACATGTAGAGTAAAAAAAAATACTATTGTTATAGATACAAAAACAGGTGGAGGTAGGTGTCATGCCCCTCTCTGATCTGCTACAATCTTTAAAAGGCCAATCCTGGTGAGTCTTTATATAATCTAGATGCTAGTGCTTAAATAAAATTCTAATCTCAGGATTGTATCTTATTTATATTTAATGTTGAACGTTCCATTTTCTGCTGAAGAACACAGTTGGCACGCATAGAGGTCATTTCATCTCATTCTCACAAGAGCAGTCCAGGTTAAGACAGGCTAAGCTGAGAGGCCATCCATCACCAGCCTCCTTGCCCAAGCAAGAATCTCCGTTCTGATCTCCCCAGCCCAAGCCTTTCTTTTCCACACTAGTTCTGGAGAAAATAAGATGCTTTTCCAAAAGCAAATCCCAATACTTGGTGAGCAGGTGTGCTGCTGCGTCATTTTCAAGTTTGCGTGGCATTTACTGCCCTGGATCCTTATTTAAAGGAACAGGAAGGCTCCTTAGTCATTTAGCCTTCCCTTCTTTCCAGTGCAAGGAAGGTTATAACTTATTAAGGGAAGCCACTCAGTTATCTAGCATCATAAACAGAGTGGTTATAAACTAGCCCAGTGGAAAAATTCGTAGCTGCACTGTAGTGTTAATGTGAGTGCTTATAATAGTGTAGTAAATAACTCATTTCAACACTACAGCTTGCAGGGCCCACAAACGGGGGCGTTTGAATGTTCCCTAGATTATTCCTAACTCTTCTATATTGGACAATAAAAGAAATTGCTTTCCAGTGTTTCTTCTCTCCGCCCCTTGTGTGTACCTGCTTACAAAACTATCTCATACATAATGCAGTGCAATAAAGCGCAGCACGTAATGGCTGTTTTGCCTTTACCCCAATGTGTAAATAGCAGGAGAAACCCATTATTCAAAATGTTGCCTTCAAACAACAATCTGAGCACGACAAACTTTAAATAATTTGAAGGGACGATGGAAACTGATATTTCCTTGGAGCATCTTTTAGGAGGCTCATCAAACAACTCTTCTCCCCCTTCCTTCCCTGCTGCCCTAGCTCAAGTGCCCAGAAAAATGGATGATTTTCCTTAAAGGTAAAGCTTCTCTGATTTGAAATGGTGCATTAGGATGCTGCTTTGGAAAGTCATCCTCAATTTCAGGATTCAGATGGAAGCATTTTATTTCTTTGCTTTGACCAATTTAATCTGATTTTTAAGTGCTCTTTTTAATGAATACTGCAACAAATGTTGTAGATGAGCCTTGATTCTCCATATCCCCGTATTATTTGAATTTGCTCAAAATATGGATAGTATATAGAAATAATTCAAAGACACAGCTGTGTTAGTTTGGAAAATCAGTATGCAAAGGGAGCTTGCAGCACCTTTGAGACTAACTGAAAGAGAAAAGCTGGTGGCATGAGCTTTCATAGACTTGAGTCTACTTCTTCAGATGCATGTGGTGGACTGGAAAGCCCAGAGGCAGACTTATATAGCAGTTTATGTGTGAAAATGTCCACAGGTATGCAAAATGTTGTGGATGTGAAGATGAGGTAACATGTTCAGTTTTAATGATGGTCAATGGTCATTGGGTGACAAGACAAGGATATTTCCTAAAACCAAGGTTAGTAGTCTTGATTAGCCAGTTTCTCTTTTCTGAAGTATGGTTATTGGAAATGCACACGGTTTTTCATTATGTTGTAAAGTGAGCATATTGTAGTGCTTTGGGTGTTGAATTAGGACTCCCACAAACCAGGATTCAACCCCCTGCTTACTCTTGGAAAGCCCCTGGAGTGATCTTGGGCAAATCATCTCTCATTTGTTGAGGAGGACAATGAAAATATTCTCTGAATAAATCTCATCCTCCTCCCCCCCCCCCCCCCCCCATCAGGATAGGGTTGATATATGTCAGAGTCAACTTGAAGGCACATAACAGCCGCAACAACAACTGCTTTGTCAAGAGACCAGACAGGACAGTCTGGAATATATACCCATATCCACTAAAGCAGGTGTGGGTAACTTCATCAAGGATGAGGGCTAGTTTTCTACACTCCGAGGGCCACATGGAATGCCAAAAATGTAATAACTGAATGCAATTTGGCATTGCTTTAATTGTCATAGCTCCATCCTATGGAATCCTGGGATTTGTAGTTGTTGTGACAACAGAGTTCTCTAGCAGAGAAGGCTAAGTAACTCAGAAAACTGAATCCCAGAATTCTATAGCATTAAGCTATGGGTTAATGACTTATTAAATCTTTGGATTTGTGCTCAGAGAAAGACAGTTCACATCCCCCCCCCTTTTTTTTTCCAGAAAAAAAAAGGAGTGCAGGTGTGTCAGAAGACTGGGAACAAAGAGCAGTGAAACAGCTTTGGCATTGTGTTATGCTCCAGGGCCACACTTTACTCACCTCTTCCTTAAAGTATACGTGAAATTTACTCATGGTGGGATCGTCAGAAGTGCAATAAGTGTTTCATTACAAAATTACCCCTTCTTATTTAGAAAATATGCAGGAGTGGCTGTGTTGGCCATTTAGAAAATTCAAACAAAAATCCACCAAACATGGGAGCTTATCACATGGGCTTTTGGGAATGGTCCCAGCGCAGAATGAAAGGGGGCGGGATGGGAATGGAACGAGGCTATCACCTGTTTTATTGCACAATGGAATGTCACCAATGCTGCTGGAAATGCCTGTTCCGTTCCACATCAGTCTCAGAGAGAAATATTTTCAGGAACTGCTCAGAAACAATCAAAAGAATTCTAGGATTCTGGCCTCAAAGAACAAGCAACAGGGATGGATACAAAGGTGTGCAGCTCCTGGATCCATAGGTCTTTAGATAGACAGTGCTGAATTCACGCAAGAATGATAATCCAGTCTGGAATTCCTATGACTACCCTGCCTAGCAGCCCTTTCCCATTTGTGGCAAACTTACACTGCAATTCCATGCATGTTACATAGTTGTAAATTCCATTATGGTTTATGGAGCTTGTTCCCTAGTAAGTGGTTTGAAGATTGCATCCTTAAAATATATATTATAGGAAGGCAGTGTCTTGCTTTGCTTTCTGTATCAGAACATTTTCCATCTGACTCAATATTATTAAAACTGACAGTTCTCTGAGATTATAAAGAGGAATTTTTCATACCTGGAGTTGCTGAGGATTGACTTTCTGTAGGGAAATTGGGTGATCTCCAACACTTGCCTAAGTATGATTCTTTTCAAATGAATGAGAGTCACGGTTTAAGTAATGCTGAAAATTCCCAGTAGGTAACAACAGGGAGAAAAATTCATTGGTGCCCTTACTATATTATATAGTCAGATTGAAGCCAATCTTCCAATTAAAAGGATTTTTAAAAGTAAGTGACAAAGGATTAATTGGCTGATACATTTGACCCCCTCTTCAGTATTTATAGCATTTCAAGTTATTAGCTTTTTAATTAACACTGAAAGATCCAAAGGCACCTAATTGTATTCCAGTGTAATTATAGTAACAAATGACAAGTACAGAAATTAAAATTTGGTTGCTCTAATATTTCTGTTTAGGAATGTGCAAACACAGTGGACGACTTACTATTAAATGTCCCAACTGTGATGTTCTTCAACTGAATGAGAAAGAGCATGTTCATAGCATGCTGTTAAGCATTCTCACTTTCTTCTGGGATTGCGCCATGAGAACAGATGGTGTGCTAAAACACTACCCTTCTCTTTTTTAAAAAACCCTTCTCTTCAAGACTGATATGTTTACTGAATTATTTAGCACACATAGGCCTCTGTGTTGTATTAAGGTTTGTGTTGTATTAAGGATTGGAAATTTTCTCTCCTTTTTGCAGAAGAAAGGAAGGGTTTTCTGTTACAATAGTGACACTTGAGAGACAGAACTGAAGGACGTTTTGGCCCAGTCCAGGTGTTCTGAAACTGAGGAGATTACTACATGAGGCTTTTAAACTGAAATTACACCAGGAAAAAAGAGGCTTTGGCAATACATATTGCACAATGATGCCTCTGACACATAGCTGCTACATACTAATGGATGATTAGCACACCCCATTTCACTGACAGGGGAGCCCCTTCAATGGGTTTTCAGTCGCACTAGTCCCCATATGCGAAATATGCCAATAACAGCTATGTTATTGGTAGTCACATAGTCTCTCCTCTCCTCTGTCTCTCCTCCTCACTATTCCCAAGCAGCCTGATTCCTTGGTTTTCACTCCCTATTTCTTTTTTTCCCCTTTCTTTCTCCTTGCTTTTCCTTGACAAAATTGTCAAGCTTCTTATATTATTTGATCTGAAAAATTGTTTTGAGGTTTTGCTATAGCTCAGGTTAATGGGTAGGAAAACATTTAACTCAGACATGCAAATAGGTTCCCTTAGGGTTGCTTATCTCTATGCCACAAACTTTAACTGGTTTAATAGAAATTTCCTTTCCTGAAAGAATCTCCTGTTGGGGATGTTAGGAAACCCCAGCAAACTCACTAGAATTGCCAGAGTTCTTTGGGAGAAACCTTGGCAGTTAAACTGGTGATATCATTGGTTAAACCACTAGGTTTGTAGTATTCTACTTCCCAATTGTCTAGATTTGACAGGGACAGTCCTGATTAATGCTCTGCTGTCCCACTTGTATGAACTCTTTTTGAAATCTCTCAGTTTTTCTTTCTCCCACTTTCCTGATTTGTCCTCAGTTTACTTCAGTAGTTGCAAAATAAAAAAATAGTTTGCACTGAGTTAACTTAGCATAGAAAAAAGGAGTAGAAGATGATGAGGAGGAATGTTGCCCTTCCCAGTAGGCCCAGGAAAAAGCAGACTGCTGCACCCTCTCCTAGGTTTTGTGTTCTTCCTCATTAATAACTTTTGCAATATTGACCACAGCCTCATGTTCATGTGGTGATTTTCATCTGTGAAATGTTGGAGGGTCCATAGTGTAGATATGCACTTAGTCTCCATTGGGTCCACTTGATGGGCTGATGGACTTTTTAGTCAGTTCAACTAAGCTACGTTCTTCCATTCACAATAAAGCTATCCCACTAGAAAACATATGTGCCTTTCCCCCAGAACAGTTTCTGAATTCCTATTTGTCCTTTAATACAAAATTAAAAGGATAGGAAACTCTGTAATTAACTAGCCATTACTTGGTTTTAACTTTAGTCCCACTTTGGGTCCTGCCTTGTGTCCCACTTTGGGAGAAGGGTGGGATGAAAATAAAATAATAAATAAATAAATATATAAATAGTCTTTGAAATTTACTTTGAAACATCCTGGATAGTTTTATTGTACTTTAAGAAAAGCAACATTTAAAAAGAGTTTCAGCCAAAATGTACTATGGATGGGGTTAGTGGGGATTTTAAATTAGCACATCTGGAGAACACAGGTTGAGGATAGCTAATTTAGATGAAAATGGCCTGTAATTTCCCTTGATGCTCCCTGACCTAAATGCCTATATACCTGGTAATCTATCAGGACTTAGCACTCACACCAGTTCAGACAAATTGCCTCTTATGACAACCTTCCTGCCTTCTATCAAAATAACAGGGTCTTGGACCAGCTATTAAAATAATTTTACCAACAAATGTTTATCTATCTATCTAATGCTGCAGTAGGCTAGAGCCTAGCTTTTTAGACCAAAGTTGTTTGTTCCCTCTAATCAGGTTGTGAAGTGGCCTTACAAAATCTGATTGAGAGAGAAATTAGCTGGCATTGGTGCAGGAAGTAAGATGTGAAAAAATCCTTAGCTCAGTATATAACGTGATCGGTTGCATTCACAAGAAACAGCTTTGACAGGTAGAAGAGAGAGGGCGCGTTCCCACTCACTTATACACTGGTTTACAAATCGAATCCAAGGTGTATCATTCTCACTCAATCCCGAATTAACTCTAGAACAGTTCTAGAGTAACCCGCTATCGTTCCCACTGCGTTTCAAATCTGATTCGAATCCAAACATTTAAACTGGATCAGAAGCCTATAAAGCAGTGCAAAAAAATAGTAGGTTTTACCCCGGGTTATCCCTTGATCCGAGATACGAATAGCGGTATTTAAATGGGAACATTTCGGCGTCTGATTCGGGGTCCACAGGATGGGAGGAGCGGAGCACGATGGGCTGGCTCGGGGGAGTCGCCCTTTCTTTGTCCCCATATGTTGTCACCGCCATCTTTCCCTCTTAGACTCTTAAGAGCTTAGGCGCTTAGGACTCTAAAGAGCTTAAGCGCCTCCTCATTGGCTCTTTTTTTAAAAAGCGAAATTTAAAACAAATTAAAAACGGTCAGGTAGTGGGAACGCAGGTAAAAGTTATATCGATGCATGTTACTCCGAATTATTGTGACATCATGATGACGTCTCTTTGATTGACAGCCGAAACAAGTGAATGTGAACAAAAAAGTAGCAAAACTGATTTAAATAAACACCGATTCATCCATGAATGGGAACGAAACCAGGTCAATTACATTGAATCAAAATAAAACGTTACGTAAATGGGAAAGATACAAATAAACCGATTTGAAAAGCGGGATAACACTTGCTTTATTTTGAGTCGCTTTAAAACAAACTGCTGTATTTAAAATTGTTTTAAATCGCAAGTGGAAACGCCCCCAGAGAGGTACACTATCCATTCCCAAACTCTTTTGCAGCCCCCACAAACCTTGAAAACCTTCTTGAGAGAGCTAGAGAACTCTCCAGCATTTTTGTGTGTGTCACACAGGGCTGCAGAAGTGAGAGGAGTGCCCCAAAAGTGCTGATGTCACCTTAACATTTATTCTGGATTTAAGACATAGACTTGATTTCATTGACCTAAATCTAACATCACCCAGTTCTACACTAGCTGCTTTTACTCAAGCTCACAAGCCTTCCAGAAAAGGTTATATAATGGCCAAGGGACAGTTATTTAGATGGTGAAAATAATCCAGGTAGAATCCAGGTTGAATCTTTGTTGTCCACATACATTTCAAATGCATCCAATTAAGGCTTGGGGAGGGGGCTGCGAAAACCCCCACTTAACCCAGAATAATTGACCTTGGGTTTATTCCCTATTTTTTTCTCAAAGATTTGCATTCTCAGCTGTGAATAACCGATGCAGATAGACCCGGGATAAACAAGTATAAAACTCTGTTTGCCTTGAACATGTTTTGAATACATCTGCTTCATCATCTTTATTTGAGTGCTGGCACATGTGAGCAACAGAACTTGCAGAAATGCACATAGATTTGATTCTTTAGCGTTAACAACAAACCCGGAATGTGTGAATGAGATCATTAGCATCCTGATGCACATTATTGTACACATTTTTCTTGATGCACATTTTTGTACACTGTCATCATCTTCACATCATTTTGTGTATATCCCATTTTCACCCAAAACTGGGACACATATACCTTTTTGCATATGGCTCCTACTGTGTGCATTTCCCTGTTGCACAATGTGTGTTATTTGCATATTTTTCAACCATATCTATTTTTAGTCACTCATTTTTAAACTGTATACATTGTTTTGTGACTTTTTTCTAGGAAGCACACCATGAAGATTGCAAATGAGTGACTCTCTGACAGAAGTTAAGCTCAGTCTTACAACAGATCTCAGGAGGTGTGAAACAGATATTTTCATCAAAAATCTCAACGTGAATTATTTCCTCCCACACTTTCATGCAAGAGTAATTCTAAACTCTGGTAGACTGGTGATGGTAGGAAGGAGAAGAGAGAGGAAACTGAAACGTAGGTTCCTCACTCACTCTGGCTGCTAATACTGTACTGTATATATAAACAGCCTTGCAGGGAGCCACCATCAGTTCCACACAGGGACATTCTGGCCAATATCCTGCATTGGGGTTACACAGGAAAAATGACCACATGCAGAATTATTGTTGGATCTACTATGAAATGCTTGTGTTAAATGGCAACATTGCACAACCAAGCATTCAGCCAAAGGAGCACTGCTATTAGTTTCAGCAAGGGCAGGTGGATGCACATCAGCTGAGGATAGTCATAGATATGTTTCAGGGCAGTTATGTTAACCACCCTGCTTTTCCATCCTTGAATTTAATACAGATATTGCACATCAGACAAAAATGTCTTAACTCCTTCTCAAAGAGATACACAGGATTCTGGACTGTAGTTGCTAGACTCTGTAGGTGGCTTCCTGTGCCATCATCTCTTGCATGATATGAACAAAATCCTCCAAATATGCCAAATCTCTATGATGAAATGTGCTCCAAACAATTGGTTTCCACCTGCTGCAAATATTGCAGCTTGGATGTAGATAAGCCTGCAGGCGTTGAACAAAGACCCTTGTGGCATCTTTGAGAATAACTAATTTTTCATGGTAGAAATCCTAGCCCTCTCTGCATGATAGTCTGCATGAGTGCAGCGGAGTGAGCCTGTGGAAATCGTATAGCAAAACCTACTGTATTAAGGAGACTATCTTTTATTGTATTTTATTGATGTGTTTTTGTATGTATTTTATATGTTGTAATTGCACCTCGATCCATTATTATTATTATTATTATTATTATTATTATTATCATCATCATCATCTTGATGTTTCTTTCCTGAATGCAAGATGTACTAGCAAATCTCTCTATAAACCAAGGCAATTGCTTATTAATGGCTTCCCCTGTCCCCCATGCCTCAAGATGCATTTCAAACTACTGGAGGGAGAGAAGGCTGTCCTCCTACAGCACACTAGATAATAACCCCAGAACAGATTTGCCAGTGCTGTTATTTTGCTGGCCTCAAAGGAGGGTTTTGCTGGCCATTTTATGGTAAAAAGGTTTGTATGGCCAATGTTACCTGGAGACATCGCAAGATGGCAGTGCAGTTTGTAACTAAGAAGGAAAATAAAAGTAGAGATAAAGTGCTCTATTAATATTTCACTACCAAATAATCCATACTGAGATATATAGTCTTAATATATAGAAAGACTGAAGAGTTACATCATGACCAAGTATATATAGTTCCTTCGGTTTGATATCTATCATGTTAAGTGCAACCTTTGAAGTTGACCCTATGGATCCTATGCTTTATTGATATTTATAAAATGTTAGCAGCTTCTTCAGCATTGAGACTTCATTGCTACTAACATACAATGCCCTGGAAGAACAGGAGTTGATAAGCATCTTTGGATAATTCACCCATTTTGTTATGAAATGCTAATAATGTGAGTTTTTAAAATAATACATTGTATTTTAAAAAAATGCTGTCTTACAGCGTAATGATAAAAATCATGCCAGATCAATCTCAAATGGTTATCACAGGGCTGAGGAACATGTGCCCTTCCACAGTTGGACTCAGACTGTCATCAGCCCCAATCAGCCTGGCCAACAATGGGGGGATGATGGGAACAGTGGTACAACAACAACTGGAGGACCTCTGTTTGCCCATCTCAGACTATCCATTTGCCTGAAACCTTACATTATGTAAAATTATCTAACATTCTCCCATTTCTGTGCATTGGATGGCAGATTATCTCTTGCAAAATGAGGTACAAACTTCTCTCTATCTCTTCCCTCCACCACCAAGATTTCCAAGGCTTGTGGATTGCAAAATGGGATACAAACCTCTCTCTCTCTCTCTCTCTCTCTCTTCCCTTTACCACCATCATTTCCAAAATGGGGTAGAAGCCTCGGCATACTCTCTCTCTCTCCCTCCCTTGCCTCACCAGCTGTTTGCTGGCTATGAAGGAAGGCTGAGGGATAAGACACACACAGAGAGACACGAGAGTGCACTGGGACTCAAACGGAGGCAAACTCTCTGTTGCCTCAGCAGCTGTTTGTTAGCTCTGGCTATGCAGGAAGGCTGAGGGATAAGACACACACAGAGAGACATGAGAGTGCACTGGGACTCAAACAGGGAGGCAAACTCTCTGTCACCTCAGCAGCTGTTTGTTAGCTCTGGCTATGCAGGAAGGCTGAGGGATAAGATACACACACACACATACAGGAGAGCTCACAGGGACTCAAACAGGGAGCTGTTTAACCCTCTCTGGCTACGAAGGAAGCATGGGCACTTCTTTTAGGAACTTTATAAACAGTATTAACTTATTGTCCTGTATATAAGTTGACTCATGATTTTAGAGTCCATTTGGGACATAAATATCTCAACTTATAGTTGAGTATATGTGGTAGAGCTCAGATGTGGTGTCATGCATTGCCTAGCAGTTCTGAGCTGCCCTGCAAGTGGTAGCCAAAAGAGTAGAGATTGATTCAGGAAAATGCTGAGCACAGTGAAATCAAAAGTCCACTTTGAAAAATACCATTAGGAATGTATGAGGAACTTGGATCATCAAGATTCCACCGTCTTCTTCCCAGAACACCTGGGAACTGGCTGCAGTTTGCAGCCAGAAACATGTGCATTTCTTGCAACACTCACTGCATAACAAGTGTGTGTGTGTGTGTGTGTGTGTTTGCCAGTATATACCAATGTTTTTTTTTTAAAAAACTGCACAGAGAAAAATATATTTCTAAAAGCACACAAACACGTTTATTCAGTCAGTGTATGCATCCAAAATGCATACAATTTTAACAATGGGCACAGTTACCTTTACTAAAATGTACATTAAAATAGACGTGAAATATTTGGGGGTGAATAGAGTGCATATGCATAGAACTGGAGTAGAATGATCTGGGGTGTTATTAAAGTGTGTCAACAACCCCCCAAAAAGGCAACACCAAAGGATAAACGTACTATCTAAAGAACTGTCCAAAGATGTCTTTCTTTTCCCATATCCATAATCACCACCTGCCTGGTAGCATCATTTTTAATGGGCTAGAATGTTTTTCCTTTTTCCTCTTTTTAATATTTCATTTTAAAAAATGTTCTTATTTTGTACAAGTTTACATTATAGGTCTTGCATGAATGCAATCTACCATCTACTACCTACAGTTTTACCAGTGTTTTGCATCCATTTGAAGATTTGCCTTTTTCCGTGTGCACTTCTCAAATAGGTGTAATTTCTCTGCAGATAGCCCAAGGATATCAGAGAGCAAAGTGAATCAGGCTTGTGGACAATTTGGCATAAACCTATTAAACCTTGGACTGAAATCAGATTCCTCACACTTTCCAAGTCATTTATTTCTTTTTAAAATTTATATCCCACTTCTCTCCTGCATAGGACCCTTAGTTCAGAAAGTTGGTATGCAAAGGGATCTTGTAACACCTTTGTGACTAACTGAAAGAGAAAATTTGGTAGCATCAGCCTATGAAGTCTATGAACGTTCAAGCTACCAACCTCTTTCTTTCAGTCATGCTACCAATGTCTCTCTTTTATTTGGTCTCAAAGTTGCTACAAGTTCCCTTCCCTACTGGTTTTCCAGACTAACACAGCTATGTCTTTGAATTTGTTCTGAAAGAAAAATGAAGCAAATGTCTTTGCAGTAATTTGACCCCAACGCCTCAAGTTCTAAGACCAATACAGGATAAATTTCAGTTCCATTCTTGGCTGAATTTATTATATTTCACATCTGATTGCTGCAGTAGCTTTGTACCTGGACTTATTTTTATTAATTCACATTATGTACAGAATATATCTGCAAGCTTATCTGCAACTGAATATTGTTGTTGTGTTACTTCAAGTCAATTAGATCATATGGCAAACCTAAGGTGAATCTACCTTGGCAAGATTTGTTTAGAGGAGGTTTGCCTTTGCCTTCCTCTGAGGCCGAGAGAGTGTGACTTGCCTAAGTTCACCCAGTAGGTTTCCATAACTAAGCAGGGATTCAAACTCTGGTCTCTCTAGTCCAACACACAAACTACTACACCATGCTGGCTCTTGCGGTTAAAAGCTTCAACCATTTCAATAGCTTCAACCTTTGGAAAGGGCTGAAAATGTTACATGTTCCCTTTTAGTTTTGAAAAGACAACCCCCTCCCTCTCTTTTCATTCCTGCTTTGCCCATTCACACCCATGACATTTTTTGCTTCCCCTTTCTCTCTTTTTCATGAGGCTAATTAATTACTTCAGAAGGAACAAAGGAAGAGCAAAGAGCATTGGCAGAATCTTTCATGGCTTCCTGCAGCAAAGCGAGCTGAACCATCTTGGCTTCTGTGCACAGTTTGCAGATGGTAATTGTATAAGAACTGTTTGTTCTCAAGCTTCATGTCAAGAAGGTAACTTACCTGGGAAGTTTTTCTTGAATGCCTAAAAAAGAAGGGGAACAAAGATGCAGTAAATTTATTCGGCCAAGAGTGTGTGTGTTTTCTGATACTAAGCTCTCAAGGAATGAGAGAAATTTCAAAGAGCAAAACTGAAGTAGTTGAGGAAATGATATGGATGTGCAAAGATTCTGCCTTGTTTTGTACATGTCTGAACGCTTTATTAATATAAACCACAAAACTGTCTGACAAGGGCCTGGAAGCAGCAGGCAATAAATTCTATTCAATCAGTAAAGCAAACTTTATCTGGAACATGGATTAGATTCTTGAGATTCAAAAGTGAGATCTTTGAGGCTCACAGTTGTCAAGTATGGACATTACAAACACCTGAAATTTTATTTTATTTTTAAATGCCTATAGTGCACACAAAATACTCCATGGCACCATAATTCTGAGCCTTTTATACTCCATTATCCTGTTTTATGTTTAACTGAATATGTAAATCAATAATGGGAATCATACAGCCTTCCAAATATTGTTGGACTGCAGCGCTTAATGTCCCTAGTCACCACAAGCAATGATGAGGAGTAATGGAGCTGCATTTGACCAACATTGGGAGGGCACATCATTATCACCCTTGGGTGACATAATATCCTTTGACCATTGTTATCACCTTGCTCAAACTTACCTCTGGCATCAGTGGTTGATCACTGGGACTCTTAGTCTTTGGTCTACATTTATGTTGTCCTTTTGAACTTAAAAATGTGTTGCCTGTAGTTACCAGGGTATTTGAACATGCCTTGAATCATAATGAATGGTTCAATGATTATCATATCACAGTGGGCCCAGATGATACAAATGGAGATGCTTTGATTGTGAGTTACTGCATGGTAAAAGGTTGGACTGGATGACCCTTGCGGTCTCTTTGTATGGGGATCTTTGCTTAAGGTCTTGGTCCTGGAGCACCACAGCATCGAAACAAATGCACGCCTGTCTCCTCATAATAGTGTTTGGCAACTGTGAAAGGGACGGGGCCATTTTCACTCCCACATCTCCTCAGTGAGCCACCATGGCACAGCTGACATGAGTGGAAGTGAAGTGATGTCCTTTCCAGTTTCAAAAATGGCTCCTTTGGGGCTGATTTTCTGCTTTTGTTCCTCAAGGTTTGAAATGTTCAAGGAGACATGGGGAGATGTGAACCACTGCATTGGGGGATTTGTTTTACTCATTTTGAACTATTGGAGTGGTGAGGTGGGGTTAAATCACCAAAACATTAATTGGAGGGTGTAGAAGTGCCTTGAGCCTTGTCTCGTGCTGGGGAATGACACTGGCCAACAAAAGGGTCTGTAGTCCTTTGCAGCAGGGCCCTTACTCCTGCCATGTGGTGGATATCTTTATCTCTTAGGTTCTTTCCATCAAGAGAGCCCCAGACTTTCAGTTTCACACACGAATCCATTTTTTGGCTGGGCAGTAGGGCTTTAGGCATGGTGTGGGCACCAACAACTGCAAACCACAGCGATATTGACTTTTAAAAAGATTTACTAATCTAATATAAAACAACAAGAAAACTCCTCTTTTTTTAAAGCTCAGAATTAGATCCTAAAACAAGAGGAAAAAAGTTTATTTCAGTTTAAATCCCAAATGAGCAATAGGAAAACAAAGAATAAGCAAATACCTCCAAAGTTATCTAATCACAGTTTCTAAGGCCCCATTCCCACTCGCTCATTTGCCCTGGATAGAACTGGGCAGATCCGGTTGCCCCATAGCAAATCTGCTCGGAAAGAAGTGCTCACTACCCTTTACCTTGATCGGAGCAATTTGCCCCTCTAAAGTTCACATTTGCAGTACTGCTTTAAAATGGCGTCTCCTTTGTTGTCAATCTAATTCACTTCTGCTTTCGTTGAAGGTGACATATCCTACAGCCATTGGCCATCCGAATGGGTGCTTCCCCCCTCCTTTTTTTAAAAAAAAAAACTAGCTGCAGTGTGCGCATATTCTGTCAACTTTTCAAATTTCAAAACCTCCAGATGTATGTGTGTGTTGTGTGTATTTGGGTCATTACAGATTATGGCAACCCTAAAATGACCCCATCCTGGGGTTTTCTTGGCAAGATTGGTTCTGATGATATTTGCCATTGCCTTTCCACTGAGGCTGAGAAAGTGTGACTCCCCCAAAGTCATGGGTTTCCACAGCCTTCCCTCTGAATGCCAGCCTCTAGCTTCCCCTTCGCTTCCAGCCCAGCATTTCCTCCTCTTTGGAATCTCTTCCCTTCCCTTCCCTTCAAGCCCAATGCCACTTCTGAAACCCTTGCCTCCCCCCATGCCATCCTCTTCCTGTCACAATAATAATAATAATAATAATAATAATAATAATAATAATAATAATAATCAATGCCACCTCTGAAGCCCTTGCCTTCCCCTCAGACGCCAGCCTCTTGCCTCCCCTTCGCTTCCAGCCCAGCATTTCCTCCTCTTTGGAACCTCTTCCCTTCCCTTTCCTTCAAGCCCAATGCCACTTCTGAAGCCGTTGCCTCCCCCC
>NC_056523.1:163970825-164067359 GCF_019175285.1 Sceloporus undulatus
CCCCCCATTGCACATCCTCTTCCTGTTCACAATAATATAAACCTCACCTCAGAATGCCATCTCTGCATCCTCTTTGCTTTCCCTCCGATTGCCACCCCAGAATGCCTTGCATACACATACAGCACGCTCACGTCATACGCGGGCGCGCCTTACGCAGCTTGAGCATACGTGCTCAAGCTGAGGAGCAGAAGGGCGGCGTGTTCCATTCAATTGAATGGGTGCCCGCGCCCGTTGTGCACCGCGCGCCGCCGTGCACGAGCCCCATTGTTTACAATGGGCTTGAGCATAGGCGGAATTCGCCTTACCTGGAGGGATCCGGAACGGATCCCCGTGTAAGGTGAGGACGTACTGTATACATATGTGGCAAAAGCATTCACATAATTTGCCAAATTTAAAAGGAAACACATTTGCATATTCTGTCACACATACAAAAAAAATTTAAAAATGCCACTTGCAAAGTGAAGTGCCGTGCTGGCAGCAAGCACACAAAAGGGAACTGTACACAAGCAGACACATTCTATCAATATGTATCACCTAGAAAAAGCATTCTCATAATCTGTCAAAAAAAAATACCCCCCCAAAAGAGAGAGAGAGAGGAGAGAGAGCTGCCTGGGAGAGAGAGGCATGTCCGCCCTCTGCCCTCCCTCTGACCTAATCCCTTCCCTGAACTTGACCCGAACATGACCGGGGCCAAGTTCACATTTGCCGGCACCCGGTTTTTCTCAAAAGATACATGAAAAACTCCACTTTCAAAAGACCTGCGCCAAGAGGGATTTGCCCCTGAACAGGTGTGGAAAGCTCAAATTTGAGTGTAAAGAACCAGTGCCAATATGAACTTCCTGCTTTTAAATCCAGTTTCTGAACCGGGGTAAAAGGTAGTCTGAATGCCCCCTAAGATATACAGGTTGTTCACACACATCTCCCCTCATCTTCTTCTCTGGTTTCAGCAAGACATTCTTGCAGGAGAGCCTGCAAATCCCCCCCCCCCAAAAAACCCCACTTCTACAAATCAAGCCTCATGCTTTTGGGAAGGGGTGCTAATGGCTCCATTTGGGGCCCCAAAATACTACATGAAGCCTGTAATTGGAACTTTGCCCACCCTGTCTATAAAGCATCCTGTTGTTACTCCCAACTACAGTTGTTGTTTTTGTTATGTGCATTCAGTATATTTCTGACTTTGATGACCCCAAGGGGAACCTATAATGGGGGTTTCTTGGCAAAATTCTTGAGAGGGGGAGTTGCCTTTGTTTTCCTCTGAGGGTGAGGGAAATTGACTTGCCCAAAGTCATGCAGCAGATTTCAGTGGTTGAGCAGGGATTTGAACCTTGTTCTCCAGTGACATTTCCAACACTCAACCCACTACACCATGCTGGCTCACTCAACTACAATAGACCTATTCATAGTGAGTCAGCCTACAGGTACATTTCATTAATTGAATTCATCCACTCCGTTAGGACTAGCAATAGGATTTAGACCATTGTCAAAATTATTATAAAATTCTTGAACTTCAGACGAAGTCCTGAAAACTTTTCAAGATGATAGTAGCATGTTCTGATCTCTCTTAATGTTATAAAGGAATTATTTTCTCTTGTTTTCTTAGGAGATAATACTGAACAAATTTCACAGTCAGCTCCCATTGCTACAGCTTTCAGCGCTGCAGCAGGGAACCCATTCTGGTTTCATTTACATTTTCAGAGGAGTCCTGTAGTGAGGACCTGAACCCACAGGACATCTCAGAATGGTTACCAGATGTTTGAACATGTTCACTGTCATGTAATTGTGGTTCCAGGAAGAACAAGGAAGAACAGGAAGACTAACAACACCAACAAAGAAAACTGCTCCGCCTAGCAGGCCCAATAGATCAGGTAGAATCCTATTGTACACATGTCGTTACAGTTTTGAGTGGGGTTACTTTGCCTTTCTGACCAGCTTGAACAGTTCCTCAACTAGCATCCATTCACATCCTCTTCCTGTCACAATAATAATAATAATAATAATAATAATAATAATAATAATAATAATAATAATCAATGCCACCTCTGAAGCCCTTGCCTCCCCCTCAGACGCCAGCGTCTTGCCTCCCCTTCGCTTCCAGCCCAGCATTTCCTCCTCTTTGGAACCTCTTCCCTTCCCTTTCCTTCAAGCCCAATGCCACTTCTGAAGCCGTTGCCTCCCCCCATGCCATCCTCTTCCTGTCACAATAATAATAATAATAATACCTCACCTCAGAATGCCATCTCTGCATCCTCTTTGCTTTCCCTCCGATTGCCACCCCAGAATGCCTTGCATACACATACAGCACGCCCACGTCATACGCGGGCGCGCCTTACGCAGCTTGAGCATACGTGCTCAAGCTGAGGGGCAGAAGGGCGGCGTGTCCCATTCAATTGAATGGGTGCCCGCGCCCGTTGTGCACCGCCGCGCCGCCGTGCACGAGCCCCATTGTTTACAATGGGGCTTGAGCATAGGCGGAATTCGCCTTACGTGGAGGGATCCGGAACGGATCCCCGTGTAAGGTGAGGACGTACTGTATACATATGTGGCAAAAGCATTCACACATAATTTGCCAAATTTAAAAGGAAACACATTTGCATATTCTGTCACACATACAAAAAATTTTTTTAAAAATGCCACTTGCAAAGTGAAGTGCCGTGCTGGCAGCAAGCACACAAAAGGGAACTGTACACAAGCAGACACATTCTATCAATATGTATCAACCTATAGAAAAAGCATTCTCATAATCTGTCAAGAAAAAAAATACCCCCCCAAAAGAGAGAGAGAGAGAGAGAGAGAGAGCTGCCTGGGAGAGAGAGGCATGTTCCGCCCTCTGCCCTCCCTCTGACCTAATCCCTTCCCTGAACTTGACCCGAACATGACCGGGGCCAAGTTCACATTTGCCGGCACCCGGTTTTTCTCAAAAGATACATGAAAAACTCCACTTTCAAAAGACCTGCGCCAAGAGGGATTTGCCCCTGAACAGGTGTGGAAAGCTCAAATTTGAGTGTAAAAGAACCGGTGCCAATATGAACTTCCTGCTTTTAATCCAATTTCTGAACCGGGGTAAAAGGTAGTCTGAATGCCCCCTAAGATATACAGGTTGTTCACACATCTCCCCTCATCTTCTTCTCTGGTTTCAGGCAAGACATTCTTTGCAGGAGAGCCTGCAAATCCCCCCCCCCCAAAAACCCCACTCTTCTACAAATCAAGCCTCATGCTTTTGGGGAAGGGGGTGCTAATGGCTCCATTTGGGGACCCCAAATACTACATGAAGCCTGTAATTGGAACTTTGCCCACCCTGTCATATAAAGCATCCTGTTTGTTACTCCCAACTACAGTTGTTGTTTTTGTTATGTGCATTCAGTATATTTCTGACTTATGATGACCCCAAGGGGAACCTATAATGGGGTTTTCTTGGCAAAATTCTTGAGAGGGGGAGTTGCCTTTGTTTTCCTCTGAGGGTGAGGGAAATTGACTTGCCCAAAGTCATGCAGCAGATTTCAGTGGTTGAGCAGGGATTTGAACCTTGTTCTCCAGTGACATATTCCAACACTCAACCCACTACACCATGCTGGCTCACTCAACTACAATAGACCTATTCATAGTGAGTCAGCCTACAGGTACATTTCATTAATTGAATTCATCCACTCCGTTAGGACTAGCAATAGGATTTAGACCATTGTCAAAATTATTATAAATTCTTGAACTTCAGACGAAGTCCTGAAAACTTTTCAAGATGATAGTAGCATGTTCTGATCTCTCTTAATGTTATAAAGGAATTATTTTCTCTTGTTTTCTTAGGAGATAAGTACTGACAAATTTCACAGTCAGCTCCCATTGCTACAGCTTTCAGCGCTGCAGCAGGGAACCCATTCTGGTTTCATTTACATTTTCAGAGGAGTCCTGTAGTGAGGACCTGAACCCACAGGACATCTCAGAATGGTTACCAGATGTTTGAACATGTTCACTGTCATGTAATTGTGGTTCCAGGAAGAACAGGAAGACTAACAACACCAACAAAGAAAACTGCTCAGCCTAGCAGGCCCAATTAGATCAGGTAGTAATCCTATTGTACACATGTCGTTACAGTTTTGAGTGAGGGTTACTTTGCCTTTCTGACCAGCTTGAACAGTTCCTCAACCTAGCATCCATTCAATATTTTGTGCTGCATCTTCTAGCATTCCTGCCCACTGGTCATGCTGGCTGGGGCTGTAAGCAGTTGAAGTCCAAACTGCCTGGGGGACACCAGGATGGAGAATGTTGAGGATCATTCTTTGGATGATTCTTGTTAGCCACAAAGCACCATGCTCCCCCACTGCCTTTACTTCAAGGATGACTTTACTCCACTCTCATTCAGGAGCAAAGAGCAGGAGTGGAATAAGATGTGTGAAAAGTAGACAAAGAATAAGTACCATAAATCAAATCAAAATGGCTCTGGTGGATGTGTGATGCTGTATGCTGTGCTATAGGAGAAGTAAACAGATCAGGTATCAAGAAGCTCTGCAAGTTAGTAAAGGGGCAAAAATGGTCATTAATGTACCTTAGAAACTCAGTAAAATGAAGGATAACTGCCATGGATATAAAAAAGTAACTTATGTAATTACATAGCTTGATCCTTGAGGTATCAAAAGCTTTATGGCTGTTTAAAAAGAAGGCCCATTCCAGAGATGTATTGCATGCCCTCAGAAATTTCAGACACTATTAATTCCTACCACTGTAGGGAAGGCAATGCAGTGCTGTTTAGCTCATAACTCAGAAGTTTTATTTTGACTCCAAAGTTACTAAAAAGTTAAGGCTCAAGGTTAACAGGCACTGAATTTAATCTTGTCTAAGAATACTGTGGGTGTTTTTCTTTATTTTAAAAAAAACAGATCTGATCACAAGGAAACAAAAACAGCAGCTTGTCTCAGAAATGAATGTAACAGAAATGAAGGCATTGTCCTGAGTCTAAAAGGAGCATCTGAACAAATATCGAGGTCTCTTAATTTCTTATGTATTCGTGTACTGCAAGAATGGAATTACTATTAAATTATTATGGCTTTTGATTGTTATTGTAAATGTGCTGATATGATGGAAGCTATGTGGGAAATGATTTCAATTATCACCTAATCAAATAAGTGGCATTTTTAAAGCTTTTATAACTACAGAACTCAAGTGTTCATTATTGCGAAAGAAATAAACCCCATCAGTTTGTATGGGCTTCTATATGCATATTGTACCCTTCTACGAGTTTGCTTCCATTTAGTGTTTGCTACATCACTAAGTACTAGCTGAGAGTAGATTGTGAACACAGTACAATTCTTATACTCTTTGTCTGATAACAATGTATAGTAAATATTCACTCATATGGGAATAAGCAGCAAATGCCATCCTGGTGTCAGACTGAAGTCAGACCAGTAAAAGCTATCCACAGAGTAAGCAAAACAGCTGAGGAGGAGTATCCAAAAGCTGTATTCAGAAAACAGAGCTGAGATCACACTACATGAAAACAGCAAACTAAACAGATTAGGCCATAGTCACAATTGATTCAGTCCCACTAGATTGCTAACTCAAGTTAACTGTGTGCAAGCCAAAGGTAAAGTCCATCATCTATCCAAGGTCAGATAGCAAATGGAAGCATGCCAGAAACAGAAAGTATAAACATGTTTTCAGAAGTTTCTTCTGTAGCAACCCACTCTGGTAATTGCTATCAGATCTCCTCTCCTGGAATAGCAGTAGCAGATCAGATATCACTAGCCAAAATCTTCAACAAAAATAGTTGTTTACTACAGCTTTGCACTTCTGCATAGGCCGAATAGCCCTTCCCCATCCCCATGGCAATCAGTCTGGACCCTGAAGTGCCCAATCCCTGGATCGGGTGTGAACTGTCCAGATGTCATTCAACCAGTTCAGCATGGGTCTCAAAGTATACCATCCTTAGAATGGTTTTTAAAAATGTGTCCTTTTCTTCTGTTCTTCTTGGAAAATCTGGAGCCCCCCGTAGCAACATGGGGCATCTGTTTACAATGTGTCCAGCTGTGCCATCCACTGCTGCCTGCACAAGTCACTACCTCTGAGGTCAGAACAAGGTACCCAGCCATGTGATTGATGGTGGGCACCTTGTTTCTGCCCTCCAGGGGGTGACCTGCACCAGTCACAGGAGTTGCAGATGGCATAGCTGGATGCACATGTGAACAGCCACTCTAGTATCCATGGGATATTAGGGCCACTCCAGAGCCAGAATACTCTAGGGTGGCTATTCCTGGAGCATTTTGGCCCATGCAGACCTAGCTCATGCTGAGCAATTCTCTCCTATCTCTTCAAGCATCACCACTGTATGAGATTTTGGTACAGATCTGCTTTTGATGCTGCTGCAGGGCTTCCTCAACCCAGCTATCTGGCAAATTCAGAAGGGATTTTATTTTTTGAAGCCTTGAATCTTGTTCAGTGAGGACTCATTTAATAGAGACTTGATAATGGGCACTATTTAGGGCAGGTTGACTAATCCTGCTCTCCTACCCCTATGACCAGTTTCATGGCAAGGTAGGTTTTCTTCTATAATATTTCCATCTGCAGATCATTTACTTTGTGTTATAGCTCACCTACTGGTCACTTTTTGCCATTTCCCAGATGACAAAAGTCCTATTCGGGTGTTCAGTGTGTTCTGGCCAACATAGAGAGGCCTTTTAAATAAAACAAAATAAAATAATTTTTTACCATGTTCTGGCTTGAGTAGACAGCCTCCATGAATATAGCACAATCTTCTCTAGAGTTACTTTGCAAAAGTGACAGTGGAGAGCTAGAACTCACCCCTTTTCAATGTGTGGAGTACTCATTCCCATTAACTGTTTCCATAGGGGAAAAGAATAAAACCCAGGAAAATGGGGCTGTATGAGATAGAGCAATAGAAATACAGTGAGCTTGTGCCATATGTGGGCTTCCCTGCCATGGCTTTCAGCATACGCTGAAGCTGCGGCACAATGTTATGAAGGATGCATGCGCCCATGGTGCACATGCTACACCGCTTACACATGCCCCATTATTTTTAATGGGGCGTGAGGATACGCGATTTCCCCCTTACATGGGAGGGGGGTCCAGAACGGATCACCCACATAAGGGAAGGGTGGACTGTATTGAGACCAATAGAAAAATAAAATTCTACCGTTATACTCAGATAAATCCCAGAATAGATATCTCCAGTATTAGCAGCAAGAATTAATGGCCTAATTATTCATTGTCTGGCTAAAGAGTACAAAATACCAAACATACACATTTTGAGTGGGTAGACAGAAGTGAGCAGAATGGAAATAAAGTTGTTAGTTAATAGCAAAAACTGGTCTCAGACTCAATTGCTTGTCAGTGTGATATAATTCCAAAATAAGTGTTTTCTATAATGAGCCAATAAAAAAACACCAAAGAATACCCCAATAACCCAAAGCAACAATCTACACTATTGTAAAATATACAGTTTCTTCAGACATTAGTTTGCCTCAGGACTCAGTCACATCCAGGTAATTATCATAATGCACTGTTGTTTCTAGGCTCAGAGGGGGGCGTAAAGCTTTCCAAGAGGTGTTTTCAAGAAAGAATAACTGAAAACTTCAACTCACAATGCAGGAAATAATACCCCTAAAATGCTGAAGGCAGATACTCGGGGAGCTCACTGTCACAATGCAAATACTATATAATGTATCCAATTAGTTTCAGCTAGTTGCTTTATTGTGAAGCGCATTTTCAGAAGGGAGTGTTAATCTGGTATTCTGGCAGCCATTGCTAATTCCATGAAAGCTTTACCCATCCACAGATTGCATTGTATTTCTTGTTTGGTCTGTTTTGCTTGTAAGCTTTTCCCAGTTCTATTCTGATGTAATTAGAAGACATGCACAATCCTATATGTAATTGGTTGGCATTTTCCCCAAGAGAAAATAAAATGCAGAAAAGGAACAAGGAGATGTTAAAATACATTTCTCTCGAGAAGCATAAAAATAGAACATGAATTTGCAAACATGCTAACTTCCGCTTTGTTTATAATACAGAGCTCCCTGACAAGCATGAATTAAACCATTCAAGTAATGACATGAATCCCTGAACCAAAACAGCACAAAGAAGGAAGGCCCAAGTGACCAGGGAAAAGCCAAAGAGATCTTCAAGTAGCTCCAATATTCTACTAAAACAAACACATTCTGGTACAGAGAATTCTTTCTTCAAGTACCTTTACATTTTGAAATATGTTGCACTCTGTAAAACACTATAGGTACTTTGTGCCTGGGTTTTCTTATACCCCGCCATGAAACCTTTAACCCCTTCTCTGATTCATTTATGCCCAGAAAGTTTCTTGGAACAAGGGTGGTCATTCCAAGTAGGAAACTGTGGAGAGCAACTACCCACATGTATTGGGGGGAACTTCAGTAATGCCATGGACTGGTCCCTTTAAAAATAGAAGTGTCATGAGTTGAGTCTAGGTATAGACTTCCAGCCAAAAGCTACTGAATGTTCAGCTTGTAGAAATTGCAAAAAAGATTGTTGAGAAAGCACCAGGAAGGACTTTACTATTCAAATTAAAGAAATACACTGAAGAGCATGTTCTTGGTCATTTTTAAAGATTAGAGCAGGAGTGTATCTTTGGCCCTCCAGATGTTGGTGAATTACTAGTCCTATGTTGCCTGTCTACCGGCTGGTGGGCTGATGGGAGCTGGAGTGCAACAATATCTAGCAGCGCAGCTATATGGTGCTCCTTCGGCACTGCATAATCTGGATGCAACACCAGAGGCAGGCCATGATGCCATGTGGAGTGGTGCACAGCATCGGGGCACCCTGGGGGGGGGGGGGGGTGGAGTCAGGCATGCGTCTTGACTCTGCCCCCATGCTGACCCAAAGTTCTTGTCTGTAAAGGGCCTTACTTCCATCGTAATCGCACTGAACTGCCGTGAAGCCAACACCTGTGGTTTGTATCAGGCAGCAGACATGAGACTGAGCACTGCTGGGACTGGTAGATTTTGAACTTTGCATTGTTGTTCTTTTCTTGAGTAACAAGTTAAAACATGCTGTCCACGCAAACTGATGTAGCACCTACACAAATTAAAAGGGAAGGGATGTTTCTGCAAAAATGTCATCCCACAAAATACAGTCGGCCCTTCTTATACACAGATTTTTTATACACGGATTCAAGCATACAGAGTTTGAAAATGTTCCAAAAAAGAATAAATTTACCTTGATCTTCCATTTTTTATAAGGGACACCATTTTGCTATGTCATTATATTTAATGGGACTTGAGCATACACGGATTTTGTTATACACGGGGGATCTTGGAACCAAACCCCAGTGTATAACAAGGGTCCACTGTATACATTTTCACCCTGGATAGGAAGGTAGAAGCAGTAGAAGGAAAGGAGTTAGCACTTGCCAGTAGATTGCTGACCTGCTGAAGTAAAGCTTAGAGAAGCCTCTGGAAGAGATTGTTCAGGGCATGAAGCCATGGCAGTATACAAGTATGCAACACACCTCTGCCTTGTTCAGCTTGCTAAAGTGAGGGCAGGATGAGAAGTGTATTGGACAGACAGAAGAAATGCTAAAATGGGAGACCTAGGAGATGGACAAATGGAGGCATCAGTTGGGAGAAATGAAGATGGTAGGAGTAGGTATATATGGGGGGGGGGACTGAAAAGCTAAGGGAAATATTGGAACACATGAGGTGGCTTATATAAATGTTGGCTAGAATCCTCTTGATGGCATATCCTTTTCTAAATAGGAGTTCCACTGGTATAAAATGCTGTTGTTAGTTTTTTTGGAAGGGTGTGTGTGGGTGTGGGTGTGCGTGTGTTACTGAGTATCCCTTTGTTGAACATCCCCAGGTAATGTAATGGCTGCTGGATGGTGCTAGGCATTTTTTTGGCCATCAAATCCCAATAGCTACTGATCAGGTGGAAGAGGGGAGGTATGTCAAGTCAATTCTGTACTCCATCATCCAACTGGTAACTGTCACCATCTGAAAAGAAAGGCACAGAATATTTGTCCACACCAATGGAGAAATCAGAAACCAAACATGGTAGATTTTTTATGGTGCACTTAATCCCATCTAGTGATCTATTAAACTAGGTAGGGGTGGCTACAAGGCCAGGATTGTTTCCTTTCCCACCTAATTTAGCATTACTACAGTTCCTATGGCTTTCCCCTACTTTGCTGCATCCCATCATTCTACCACTCAGTGAACCAGATCTGCATGGTTGTAGTGAAGTCTCAACAGTGCTCGCTGATCTGCTAGGGAGTTTCCATCTTATCTCTCTGGGCTAAGCTTTTGCTATCGGTTACTAAGACAAGAGTGAAGCCAAAGCAAGTTGAGCAACATGGTCTGAGGGGAGAGGCAGAGGCTGAGTCCAAATGGCCTATTTCATGTTAGTCTGTTCTTATTGTAAGGATTGTGTGGTCCTCTAGATATTGGATTACAACTCCCAGCAGTCATTGATACTCTCTATTAGGTAGGGTTGTTGGGACCTTCATTCCAGCAATATCTAGAAGGCTGCGTGGTTCTCACCACAGAGTCATTGTAACAGAGGGCGATAATTTCCATGAACTATGGGGACAAATTTTCCTCCTTGGGATCCACTGTGAGATGACCTCCACTGCAATGGGATTTTTCTTTTTTGTGAAAACAAGACGTTTCTGGGAGCACTATTAGCCTTGTCAATAATGCACTAAATTTTTTTTTTAAAAAATGAAAAAGTCAATATTTGTACTTCCATGGAAAACCCTGGAAAAGCTCAGATTGCTAATGTGGCCCATGGTTTTCATATTGCTAAAATGTAATTTAAAATCTTAGATTCCCTGGGATTGGCCTGTGGGATTGGCTGACAATTGCTGCATTTTAGGTGACATTCTTGTATTGCAACAATTGTATGGTGGCAGCCAGCTAAGGGAGGCTAACTGACTGGTGGTAGATGAGTCTTGGATACTTCATGTTCAGAAGTGAGAGACAGCCTTCAGTATCCCACAGAACATAGGGTGATGTTTCTTCCTGAGGTATCTTAGTTGGTTGTTTGGGGATTTTCTGGTTGGACAAGAGAAGAAAAATGCCCGTAGGTGACAGCACCAGGGAAGTTTGACTGGGTAAGGAGAGGATCACAACTGGCTGGACTCACAGTTATTTGTGATTGAAGAAATCTGATTTGCACAGATATACAGTATATGCACCAGACCTTCCACCTGCTTTCCAGGCCCCTCTTCTCTGATGGCCACAGCCCATTTCTTTCATTTTCTGTTTGATGAGATTTCCAGCCTGATTGGATCCAGATGGTGTGTTCTGCAAAAGATGCAGATGAACCTCTACTCTGGAAGAATAGTAGAGAATTTTCAGCTTTGTACAGCAACATATCTTGGGTCCCTACAGCTTTGGAGCTGGCAAATTTGACCACAGCTGAAATTTCCAAAGTCCGGGAAGGTTCAGATGAGGGTATGAAGTTGGCTGTGTCTTTTTGTTCTTTCCAAATGAAGTCCTGAGGTGTATTTACTATTTGCTATGCAGCTAGCTAGTTCCATCCTCTGACAATACTAATGAGGAAATGGATGTAAACCTTTACCTTCGATCGCTTGCCAGAGAGGGGCCTTTGTGTAGACATAATTGGCAGCAAAATCCTAGTTCCCTTCTACAGTAATCCCTTTCTTCTATTATTTCTTTATTATATATCTGCTATTTATCTGAAACTGTCACACACTCCAGCCCCTAGGCTCACAAATTTGTACATATACATATGTGACTGAATGTGTCCCTTTTCTTCAACTGCTCTGTGTGATCATTTAAAAAGAATGGACACAGCAAAACCTATGAGACTTGTCAGAATAATCAATTGCTGTCGACTCCCCTCTCCCTACTATTTCCCCCCTCTGCTTGACTGAAAAAATGTGACAACTCTTGGGTAGCTTTTCTCAACATAATTAATGTAGGATTGTTCTGACAGCTAGTTCAAAGATATAAACCAAATATAATAATGTACTTTTTGAAAAGAATGCATTTGGATTCTCACCTAAAGTCAGACCATCCTGTCTGTTTTCAGATGTTCCTAAATGGATTATTATGAGACACAACACAACTAATATGGTTCTGTTTATGGATGCAGAAAAGAATGAAAGTCTGTAGATGTATATATTTGACCATTGTTTGCGCTAGAAATTGACATTTTGCAATTACATCATGTGAGCTAGTGTGGTGGAGTGCTTGACTCTAGGACTCTGGGAGACCAGGATTCAAATCCCTGCTCAGTCATGGGCGGGTTACAGACCGCCAAAAAATACGTAGTGACTACGTATTAGGGTTAGGAAGGTGCGGTGCTTCCGCACCCCCCTAACACTAATACGTAGTCACTACGTATTTTTTGGCGACGGCCATTCCAGATGGCCGCCGCCATGTTTACGTCTTGGACGCATAGCATCCAGACGTGTCGCGGCGCCTATGATGTAGTGAGTGCGCCAGCGGCGCCTTGTGGCGTCATAGCTGCGCTGCGGAAAGAAGCTTCATTTTGGAGCTTCTTTTTTGCTCCGTAAGGGAGCCGCGCGGTTTGGCTGCAGCAGCTCCCTCACGGAGCAAACAGCGGTGGCGGCAGATCGCCGCAAAGCGGCGGTTTATAACCCGCCATGGAAACCCCCTGGGTCACCTTGGGTAAGTTACACTCTGTTAGCCTCAGGGGAAAGCAAAAGCAATACCCCCTGAACAAATCTTTGGAAACAATTTAAAACACACACAACACAGATCCCTCTTAGTACTGGGATGGAAAAATGTATCAGTTGTGGTTTTTTTCTGTGATTCTCAGAACTCCAACAGAATGCTAACCTTACAAGTGACTGCCCAAGGCCAGACCAGCATGCACAAGAGCTAGTAGTTGAGAGATTCTCCTCCCTCCCCATCACACATCTGGATGGAAATTTAGATATATTTTGATTCTTGATTCAGAGAAGGAGAAGGGGGTGAAGAATCAATGGGAAAGTAAAATACATGCAAATGCTATAGTTAATAATCTCAGAAACCATGAATGGGATAAAGTGATTTTTAAACATCTGTGTTATTGAAAATTTATTTTCCACCAGCCCAAGTAGATTTCATCCTTAGACACTGATGACACTTCCCTTTGAAAGGAGTCTCCAAATCTCTATGCCCTCTCTCCAGTTCATTGAAAGGGGGGGGGGGATATTTTCTGTTGAATTCAGCCTGTGATTTACCAAAACTTGGATACCCCTGATAGTTGATTTCATTATATTAAGTATGCATACAGAAAGCACTCTTCACAAAATAGAAGTCATCCCACCTGTAAAAACTGATATTTTAAAAATATGATAGTTATAGCATTCTTTCTTTATTGGGTGTTAACAAATGACTATTGGTGTAAAAATACAAGGAGTTTCTTCCATGAGCATCATTTGATGGCCACAGGAGTTCCTAAAGCCACCAAAAGAATGAGAAAAACCCTAATCACATCTTTCTAAACTTTCTAGCCTTCCTGGAGCCAAAATGCATTCAATATTAAGCTAGCCTCATTGCTCATTTCAAAGTACAAGCAAGTGTAAACAGCTCTTTCTAATCCTCTAGTCAGTTGTACAGAAAGTGAGGAGAAGGAGGAGACTGGGAAATTTGTCTGAAGTTGAGCTGGTAACTATTGGAGGTGCAGAGCTGTATTGTTCATCCCCAGAAGACCCTAGAGGGCTGAACCCAAGCACCAAAAAGGAAGGAAGGAAGGAAGGGTAATCAAATACTCACCACAGTCTTCAAGTCATTTCTGGACCATTTCCTGGTAAAAATAAGAACTTCTCCTGGGCTGATGAGGATGGAGACGACGATGACGACGACGACGACGATGATGATAAAATTGTTCATGCTGATATTTTTAGAAGCAGTTTGGAACCAAAAGATTTTGGTGTATGGACCGACCTAGAGGCCACACAAACAGAAGCGGGAGAGTAGCAGCTTTCTCTGTGCCACTCCACATGCCATCAAAACTCTTCCATTCTCTGAGAGATGGTCATAAAAGCAAGTCTTTTGTTCTACTGGAAGCGTCTGTTTGGCACACTTTTTATGACCATCTCCCTCGTGAAGGAGAACAGAAGTGCTAAGACAGCTTGTGGAGAGGCACAGAGAAGGCCACTACTATCTCACTACTACTTCATTCTATTTCAGCTTTCTTTTCTCATGCAATAAGGGTCTTAGAAAAGAAAGCTGGTGGATTTTTAAATTATTATCCCCCCCCCAAATAATAGTTGTTTATCTTCCTCCCTGATTACAATACAGTATTAACTGCATTGTCATCTTAAATATCTATTAAATATTAAAAATCTAATCTAAATTTACTCCTTCCCTCCTTCCCTTTAAAGTCATCTTTCACCAAGAACTATACTTTGCTAAGGATGGACTCTTAGATCCAACCTCTTTTTAACAACAAAGGCTGGTGGATTTTAAAACATGTCACTATGGGATATATCCACATCAAGACGCTGCATGATTCCTTGGAAGTAAGTCACATAAAAAATTAAGTCCACATTGAAATGTATAAAATTGTATTTTAAATGATCTAAACTTTGTTCCATCTGAAATCAATGGAACAAGTTACTCATTATATAAAGCCTCTTGATTTTATAGAAAGCTAAATTCATCTTTTTGAACCCAGTTGGGCTTCACGAATGTCCTCATTTTATTGTGTGACTTTCCAGAACATGCAAGTAATTTGTTACAAGTAAGTAGTCACACATAATTAGGTATAATTAGATATAATAATACTAGGTAGACCAAAGGTCTAACTGTACTACATTACAAATGTAACTTAACAAGACGTAACTATGCTGCTTTTGTGGTGCTATTGTAATTTTAGTTACTTTATAGTTATGGCCTTACTAAGGATGTTATCACACAGGGGAAATTGGAAGGACAATGCAGTGTGATTCCAGGTCCAATCATGGGGTTTCACATTTTTGCACGAGAGGTTATCACACATAATTGAAGGCAATGCTAAGTCAATTCGAATCTAATCCAGGGTCAACCAAGAGATGTGTATAGTCGGGGAAATATAGAATTTAGAAATTCCGTTCCACTCCAAAGTTGCATTCAATTCAAATTTGGCAGGTATGGAACACATGTCTCGGTCACCCTTGGATTGCCTTTGAATCAGACTACAATTCCCAAGCTCCTTTGCTGACTGCAATTTTCTCTCCTGTGCTCCCTGGCTGCTCCCTCTGGGAGCAAAGAGGCAGGAAAAGCGAAAGCAATTGTGCTGCCCAGAGGGGGAGGAATGCTTTAGCCTCACCCAAAAGTTAAAAGACCAGCACAAAAGTCTGCCTTTCTTCTCTCCTTCTGGCTGTAGGGGGCTTTTCTCTCAGCCTTGCAAAGTTTCTCTCTAAGTTCTG
The DNA here is from genome assembly GCF_019175285.1 of Sceloporus undulatus. Lineage (NCBI taxonomy): Eukaryota > Metazoa > Chordata > Lepidosauria > Squamata > Phrynosomatidae > Sceloporus > Sceloporus undulatus. The sequence continues at coordinate 163,986,181 of NC_056523.1, forward strand.
GAGCTGTTTTGGGGATGAAACAGCCCTCCCCACAGAGACACACAACACACACTGCCTCGCTCCATCCTCCTCTCTGCCCTTTCCGGCTCTTTCCCTTTTCAAACTCATCCTCTCCAACTGGAGGGAAGGGATTGGCAAGGGCTCTCTTTTTCTCTCGCACAGCCCAGCCACAGGGTTTTTTGGGCAGATTTATTCAGATGGAGTTTGCCATCACCATTTTCTGAGGAGACTGAGAGAGTGTGACTTCCACCAGGTCACCCAGTGGGATTTGATCCCTACTTTCTAGAGTCATAGTCCAATGCACAAACCAAGTACAAGGTTGCTTTGGACTGGTTTTGAATTGGTGAATTACCTAAATAATGTGAAATAAAGGGTAATGAATGAACAAATAATGCGAATTGCCTAAATAACATGAAATAAAGGGTAATGATTGAACAAATAATGTGAACTGCCTAAAGAATGTGAAATAAAGGGTAATGAATGAACAAATAATTTGAAACAAGGCAAAACCATGGGAACTGGAAGCAAGCCCTGTTGGAAGTGTCAAAAGGTCACATTCTGATTCTGCCCTCACTGCACATGTGCAGGGATGCTAATTTGAATTCTAGACTATGGAGGATACACATTCATATGATAATTTATTTTGCATTCCCGCTACTTTGGCTTTGGGATGGGCGCTGTGTTCTTCTGTGGCATGATAATCACCCACTTGCGTTCATTTCCGAATTGGCCTACATTCTTTTATTTCGAAATTGAGAGACATTCCTCCCATATGGTAATGTCTTAAGTGGCAGGGGAGTAACAGCATACAGCCCAAGTGCTACCTTGTGGGATGTCTTATGCTACTGCTAGAATCATAGAATCATAGAGTTTTGGAAGAGACCACAAGGACCATCCAATCCAACCCCCTGCCATGCAGGAATTCTCAATTAAAGCATCCCTGACAGATGGCCATCAAGCCTCCATTTAAAGACCTCCAAGTAGGGAGACTCCATTACACTCCGAGAGAGTGTGTTCCACTGTCAAACAGCCCTTACTATCAGGAAGTTCTTCCTAATGTTGAGGTAGACTCTCTTTTCCTGAAGCTTGCATCCATTGGTCCGGGTCCTAGTCTCTTGAGCAGCAGAAAACAAGCTTCCTCCCTCCTCAATATGACATCCCTTCAAATATTTAAACAGGGCTATCATATCACCTCTATCACCTCTCAACCTTCTCTTCTCCAGGCTAAACATCCCCAGCTCCCTAAGTCATTCCTCATAGGGCATGGTTTCCAGGCCCTTCGCCATTTTGGTTGTCCTTCTTTGGACATGCTCCAGTTTCTCAACATCCTTTTAAAATTATGGTGCCCAAAACTAGACATAATATTCCAGATGGGGCCTGAAACAGCAGAATAGAGTGGCACGATTACTTCCCTTGATCTAGACACTATACTGCTATTGATGCAGCCTAAAATTGCATTGGCTTTTTTAGCTGCCACATCGCACTGTTGACTCATGTTCAACTTGTGGTCTACTTGGACTCCTAGGTCCCTTTCACATGTACTTTCATTCAGCCAGGCGTCACCCATCCTATATCTGTGCATTTTATTTTTCCGCCCTAAGTGCAATACCTTACATTTCTCCGTGCTGAAATTCATTTTCTTAGCTTTGGCCCAGCTTTCTAATCTATTAAGGTCATTTTGAATTTTGATACTGTCCTCTGGGGTATTAGGTACTCCTCCTAGTTTGGTGCCATCTGCAAATTTGATAAGTATGCTCCCAATTCTCCCATCCAAGTCATTGATAAAGATGTTGAATAGCACAAGGCCCAGGACAGAATCCTGTGGGATCCCACTGGTCACTTCTCTCCAGGATGAAAAGGAGACATTGTTGAGCACCCTTTGGGTTCTGCCAGTCAACCAATTACAAATCCATGTAACAGTGACTTTGTCTAGCCCATATTTCACTAGCTTGCTAGATGACCTGTGATGGCTGCTGAGACAAAGCCAAGGCAGATGGGATAAGAATATGTATTGTACAGCTTGGTGCCTTGGAGCATTCAATTTTTTTAAAGTAACTACATTTTTTAAAAGTATCTAAAAGTAGTTATTTTAATTTCTTTTCAGTATTAGAAAAACAACTACAGTGGACCCTTGTTATAGGCTGGGGTTTGGTTCCAAGATCCCCTGTGTATAACAAAATCCGTGTATACTCAAGTCCCATTAAATATAATGACATAGCAAAATGGTGTCCCTTATAAAAAATGGAAAACCAAGGTAAATTTATACTTTTTTGGAACATTTTCAAACCGTGTATGCTTGAATCCGTGTATAAAATATCTGTGTATAAGAAGGGCCGACTGTACATTTACATTGGCAATTATAACACCAACTACTCTATAAGGTGTTAAAATTATTGTTGTTGTTATGTGGCTTCAAGTAGTTTCTGACTTTTGAGGACGCTAAAGTGAAACTATTATGGAGTTTGCTTGGCAAGATTTGTTCAGAGGGGGTCTATCTTTGCCTTCCTCTGAGACAGAGAGTGTATGATTTGCCCAAGGTCACCAAATGGATTTCCATATCTGAGCAGAGATTTGAACCCTAGTCTCCAGAGTTGTAGCCCAAGCACTATACCACACTGCTCTCCAGTCAGATTACAACTATCTGTGACCAGAAGAGAGACTCTACCTATTGTATACACACACAAATATATCAGATCCACTAGACTAGTGTAAAAAAATCCCATAACATCTTTTTAAAAACTTTACTCCCACCTTTCCACCTTTTAAGTTTTTATTCTCAAAACATGTGTATTGTGTTCTTTCTCTTTCTGACTTTCCAGAAAATTAGATCTATTTTATCACATAGATATTTAAGAATGTTTTTATAGTAGTCAAAAAAGACCTTGAAAAAGGGTTCTCCTGTTTATCCAAAGCTTCTGTTCTCTTAACACACATACGCAGTAAGTCATCCTTCTAGTTGTTTTATTTTGCTTAGCCAAGTGTGTTATTTATTTCACTTGGCAGTTTCTCTAATGCTTTAGTTATATTTGATCTTTGCACCTAGAAGATTTTGAGAAAAATAAAATAAAACAACATATTATTTATTTGTTATCTTAAGGGTCAATGCACGTGGAAAGCAAATACACAGCTCTTAAGGCTTGTTTTGTATCATATAATTCTTTCTTTTGATTTGTGCATCATGGATGGTATATTATTTCCAGATGGGAACGGATAAGCTATTTTCTATTGTAGCTGTGTTAATACTGCAGTTTCATTTTGTTCATATTATCAGTGACTTCTTTTTCAGGGATATTATTTAAAGCTTATTATTTAAGTATGCCAGATTATGACGTATCTTGCATTTTATAAACTAAAAGCTGATTTACTACAGTAAATCCCCAAAGTTTATTTATGTCTTAATTACAGATCCCCTTGAGGTAGGGTTATCTACTGCTTAGAAGAGAATGGCCTTGATGAAGTGATTTCTCTGCACTTTAAACAAGTCTGTTTCCCTTCTCACATCTACACTGCTCTTGTGAAACACTCAGTTCTGGAGTTTTCCTCTTGCTCAACTATGGAAAGACAGAAGCCAGAAGCTCCCTTTGGCTCCTGCAAGTGTGAAACCCTAAGAGACACCAAACCATGTAATATTTTTGATAATCTTATCAACTAACTAGCTTCAATTTATGCTGGACTCATTGCTGTGATTCCTGGAAGGTGATAGCAATTTGCAGATGCTTCTCTTTGAGGGCAGAGAAAGAGCGGTTCCCAGAGAAAGATCTGATCTTGGAAGCCTCTTTCCAGGTTCAGAGCTGGTGCTTCCGGGACCCAAATGTCAGAGAAAGCAAAAAGTAAGCATTCTAAGGTCTTGTCCAGGAAGACTTTAGTCCAGATCCAATTGTTAGTCCCAACAGCAGTAGACCCATTCAACAAATGAAATCTATTTAAGGTGTTACTCACCAATATCTCATTGATCCAGTGGACTCAGTGAATCAGTCCTCTTAAGCCTTGTCTGCACTGGCCAGGATACTTTATGGGTCGCTCCTGTTACCTCAGCCTCTATTCTCACACTGTGACAGCTGTCTGCACAACTGTCCTGCTAAGCCTCTTGACACATCATCTGTCACCATGAGTTGCTTGCTTCTGAGGTCAGAATGAGATACCCAGTGATGAGCACATGCCTGGTTGCCTCATTCTGACCTCAGCACAAGTGACCAGCAGACAAGTCTTAGTCCTCTAATTGGGACTAATAACTGGATTTCATCTGAAGCTGTCACATTCTAGCAATTGAGAAATGGGGGCTACATGAGTCCCAGAATTGGTGTAATATACAGTCTGCCCTTGCTTTACATGGGGGATCTGTTCCAGACTCCCCCGCGTAAAGCAAATACTGTGCATGCTCAAGCCCCATTTAACTGAATGAGGCTTGTGCATGTAGCGACACGACAGCACGGCGGTGAAACCCTCATGTCCAGCTGTTTAGTTGTCTGTCTTGTAGACTTATTTTTTTGTTTTATTTTTGTACGGCACTTTTCCTAAGACCTCAGGGCACTTGGCTTATAACATTTTATCAATTTCCAAGTGTCCAGTTTCCAAACAAGTGCCCTTGAATTTAAACTCATACACATCCTTATGTTCAAAATTGTGGTGCCTAAGGCTAACTGAGAGTGCATTGTAAGTCCCTGACTGAAACAAAATTTGAATTTGGATCTTCCCCTCTTTCATAATTTGGTTTGGTTCAATATTATGCTACACAAACTTTTCAAGAGTGACCTGAATTCTACTTAGATGACTGATGCTCCTGGAAACTGAAGGCCATAAATTAAGATTGGGTTGACATAGTTGTCTTTGGTATATTAAATGCTGAATTTAAAATTCATTGTATTATAAAGGCTCTCCTACGAGGATAAACAGAAACTGTTTTCTAAGATAACTTCACTACAGGAAGTCTTATTAAGGAAACAATGGGTTAGAAGTGGTTGCTCTATTATGATCTTCTGTATTTTGAACAAGAGAGGCGGAAGTTTAAATCAGAGAAATGATGTTTAAGGATGGAAAATATCTTAATGGGTTTGCTTATATGCAACTTGAAAACAGATTTAATCAATACAGTGCGCCTGCGTCATACGCGGGCGCGCCTTACGCGGCTTGAGCATACGCGCTCAAGCTGCGGGGTGCACACGGGGTGGAAGGGGCGGCGCATCCCATTCATTTGAATGGGCGCGTGCACCCGTTGCGCCCTGTGCGCCGCCGTGCACGAGCCCCATTGTTTATAATGGGGCTTGAGCATAGGCGGAATTCGCCTTACGCGGAGGGATCCGGAACGGATCCCCGCGTAAGGTGAGGACGCACTGTAAATGGCTTCTGAAACTAGAGACTGAAGATACATCTCTAAAATAGTACATAATAAAGTGGGCTCAAATTTGGGGGCATAATACCCAAATTAATGTAGGGAGAAAATGTGGTCCAAAGATATAAAATCTGCTCTGTGCAGTAATTTAAAAGAAAGCCTTTATAAGATGATGTACAGATGGTATCTAACTCCAAATAAGATGTCAAAAATTGTCCAGAATATTTCAAAGCAATGTTGAGGATATCAAAATAAGGAGAGCTCCTTTTTTATATGTGGTGAAATTTTAAGATGGTGAAAAGTTAAAATTTTAGTGCTAGATTTTGTAATGTTACCAGACATGTTTCTGTTGGGCATTATGGATAAAGAATTGGAAAGAGAATATGGATCACTCCTTCAGTATATAACAACAGTAGCAAGAATATTGTTTTCACAAACTTGGAAATGGACTGAAACACCAATGATGGATTAATGGATTGTTAAGGTTGCTGAAGCCCTGTTCAGACCAGCGGAGTTGGGGCGTTGCATCCAGATGATGCACACCCCGACTCTGTCCACAGGGCGCCATGACGCTGTGTGCTTCTCCACACAGCATGTGGCATCATGGCACTCCTTCAGCGCTGTGTCCATATCACGCAACACCGAAGGATCGCCGCATAGCCACGCCAATGCAGCTATAGTGCCCTTTCAAGGTGCAAAAATGACCCGCTTTTTGGGGTTTATTTTTGTGCCCTGGAAGGCCAGATCAGGGCTGTGGCATGAGGTTGCTGTGGCTCCGATCCGGCTGAAGAAGGGGCGGCTGGAGACTGCCCCTTCGAGGCTGTTTGTACACCCCTTGAGTTAGTCCAAATGACCAAATTAACATGGGTTCTAAAGATAAGTCAGTTGAAGACTTTCTGAAATATTGGAATCCACTTATGGACATTTTGAGCAATAAGAAATCTAACAATATATTAATAATTGGCTGTGATTGTTAGTAATTTTAGTAAGATTATTTAGTTGAATCTGTAATGAGGTCAGAGCCTTACTGTGTATTAGTTGTATGTCTTTTCACCCTTTCACTTCTTCCTTCCTCTTCCTCTTTCTCTTCCTCCTCCCTCTCTTTTTCTTCTTTCTGTTTCTTTATTTTTTTATTGTGGTCAGGATTTCATTCTACAGCATTGAGTTAGCATCATCAGGCCATATCGCTAAAGTAAATCAAAAGTTTCATGAAGAATGATAGCTTAATCTTGTACTCTTCAGTGCACAAAAGCTGCCTAATTTGGTCTTTCTATCCAAATTAGGATGTTTTCTCAATCATAAAACCTTATCTTCTGGTCTGTATACACCTCTAGTGGGTTGGCTTTCCATCTGATATTCTTTGCTAGTGGAAAAATTAAACAACCTCAGAAACGTTGGCCACCAGTGACTGTATATTTGTTCAAAGTTTCTCAGAACACACCTACACATCTGCTGATGCTAAACTAAGTTTATACATTTACTTTGATATATGAATGGAACCTGATGTTCATGTAAGCTGCAAACTCACGTAATCTAAGTGACCCCTCTGCTCATCCAACAAAGCTGGACAATGGGAAAGGCAGGTCATCTAGAAAAAAGTTATTTCTCATACTGCACACAATTTAACTATAAATTTTTTCATCACAAGATGTGATGATAGCTACCAACTTTGAAAACTTTGTACAAACACATGGGAAACAAGGATATTGATGAGTTTTAGTTATGAAAATGGCATGCTACTTTCAGGAGCAGGAGACCATTCCTCACTGGACCAGGTATGGGTAACAACTATGAGAGAGGTTGGTTAGTGTTATGGTCTGTTTGTGCATTTCCCAGAAGTACAACTATTATGTTATTTAATCACAGCATCAAGATTAATATACGCTGCAAATTGGAAAAGCAAAGAGAATATAGACTGTAATAAATGGATATTGAAGGTGTTAGACTTGGCAGAAATGGATAAACTCACCTGTTTGGCGCAAGGACATTCTTGGGAATGATGTAAAGAAAGCTGGAATCCCTTTCTTATTTTTCTGGAAAAAAAAAGAAAAACATCAGATGTGATATAGATTAGGATTATATTATATTAATCAAATTTAATGACATTATTGATATTAATGTTTTGTTTCTCTACCTTATAACAGAAGGTGAGTCCACCTAAAGAGGAAATGAAGAAACATGAAAAACGACAAATTGGATAATTTTTTAATCATAAATTCGAATCTCTGTATGTATGTTATGAAAGAGTCCCAGTTATAATAACATCAAAAGAAAATATTTGATTTAAAGTCGTAAGTCAGTTCCTTTGATGGCAAAAATAAAGAAAAAGGGGTTTAAATTATCTTTCTGATTTTACATACAGATTAGAAGGAGTGTAGTAGTAAACTTCAGGAATTCAATTTTTATGTTTTATGTTGTAGGTTGTTAGGTTAACATTTGTTTGTTTGTCAATGTTTGTTAATGTCTAGGACAATTCGTACAAAGTGTTAATGTATAGGTATAATAGATTTATTTGTATGGTAGGGGAGAGAGAAGGGAATATATTGCTTTGTTCTTTATGTATGGAGATATGTTTTGTATTTATGAATGTATGTAATGTTTTTAATTAATAAAATTCTTTATAAAAAATTTTAAAAAGAAAAAAAGAAGGAAAAGGGGGAAGTGTACTTGTTGGCATTGTGGATGAATGCTTTTAAATGATGTTTTATTGATTGTATATGTATAGCTGTTATTAACTTGTCACAGCAGTGATGGATTATATTGATTTTCATTTCCTTGTGATAGTGGCTCTTTTGTATTTGAGTAAGGCCCAAAACACACTGCAGAAATAATCCAGTGTGAGGCCACTTTAACTGCCCCGGCTCAGTGCTATGGAATTCAGGGAACTGTAGTTTTGTGAGACACCTAGCCTTCTCTGTCAAAGAACTATGGTGCCATAAATAATAATAATAATAATAATAATAATAATAATAATAATAATAATAATAATTGTTTGTATTCTGCTTTTCCACAAAGGAATCAAAGCAGAATCCAACAATAAACTACAATTTCCAGAATTCCCTAGCACTGAGCCAGGACAGTTAAAATAGTCTCAAACTGGATTATTTCTGTAGTGTGTTTTGAACCTACATTGCTTCAAGCTGTCTCTGACAGTGAGAAGTCACTCATAAATTAGTGAGTGAATCTGGTTGGACACATTCTGCAAGAGAAAAGTGGACATGTTATGACTCAGCAGACCTTCCAGAATAAAAGAATCATAGAACTTGAGAGTTGAAAGAAACTCCAAAGATCATATAATAAAATCCACTGATGACACAGAAAATCAACAGCTGGAACACTCTGGCAGATGGCCATACAGTTTCTGTCTAAAAACCACTAATGAACTATCATTATGCAGTTATGGTCACTACACCAATATCAGAACCTTGCAGTAAACACATCATCAATAGTCAGTTAAAGAAAAATGTGCAACACACACAGCCCTTGAGAAGTGTCATTTGTTGCATTTAAATTGGCAGCAGAGGGTTGCTGTCCTAGAGATTTTTCAAATATTGTAAGGAATTCATTTTGAGTATCATTTAGTACAGCATCACTAGTCATTATTGGTTGGCACACTCTCTAGAAAGGAAGCTGTATTTGCTTCCTTGACACTGCTGGTAACTGTTTGCAGTGGGATGGAGGGAAGCAGAGTGTGAAATTAAGATGAATGCCTTCAAACACCCAATAGACGCCTGCCAGAAAACTAGGCCCATTGGTGTGTGCACAAGTGTTTAGACACTCCTATTTCCTTTGTGCATCTTGTGTCTTTTCTCATTGGTAACACCATTGTCAACATGGCTGTAATGTGTGAATCAGTCCTTGGAGAATCTGAACTGGTGGGAATACAGAATTGTGATTGCTTCTTTCTCACCTGCATGCAAAGAAAGAAAAAATGTCCTGACATTTCCATTAGACTGCTGTGTGTTTGTGGAGCTAGAAGCATCAAATTTTTCACATTTGACAATTCACTGTGCAGTACATGATTTTTTGCACCCTTAGAGTAAACAAGTACAGGGTAGGTTTTTTTCTTCTTTTTATGAGGCTCCTGTCTATATTCCTCAAATGTCACATTGGTTCAAATCAATCACAAAGCCTGTGCTGCATGGTGTGTAATCCTGATGGCCCCAGTCCCAATGAACAGGACTGCTGCAAACTGGATGCTCACTTTCCATTTTCTTTGCTGCTGGCTCTTTAGTACAGTGATAACTGCTTGGTAAGAGCCAGAGTTCAGCAACCTCGGTGTTTGCTGCTATTAATCACTGGCTTGACTGTATGTAGCCATTCTTACTCTGACCACTTACATGAATGGAAGCCCTGGCTAGAGTAGAATTTAAATGCAACATCACCAAATGGGATATAGATCATCAGATGGTTGTAGAACTTCCCCTTTCTATACATGATAGTTCTCTGTGTGTTTTCATTTTTAAAAAATTCATTACTCCCCTGAGTAATTTAGTTTTTTAGGCAGCTACCATACTTACCTTAATTAAATGAAATTAATTAATTATTAAATAGTTAATGTGGTTTTATATTTTGTAACTTTTCTTCTTCTAAAATTATGCAATGGTTAATGTGCTTTTCGAATATTTAAACTATTTTAATTGGTTTTCATTTTTCTATTGTTCCACTTGATTTTTTAATTCTCTTGTAAAGATCTTGCAATGTGAGGTGGGATAAAAACATACTGGCGATACATGGTTTTTAACAGACTTCTCCAAACTGGTGCCCTCCATATGTTTTGAACTACAGATCCCAGTATTTGTAGCCACTGCCCATGCTGAGTCATTGGGCCTGCTGAGTGCTGAATGTCAAAACATTTGGAAGGCACTAGGTGGTGGAAGACTTTCTACTTTCTTTTAATGAAAGGGTTACAGAAATAGGGTTGGACACATCCCCACTCATTTCTCTGGCAACAATGAAATGGCCATTTTGTGAGGGGTAGCTGCACTGCTTTAAATGGAGCTTTGGGGGAAAAACTTTCCCCAAAGTATGGTCAGAAGAGTTATCCAGCCTGCACAATTATTGTAAAAGTGAATTGCAATGACATGAATCAGATGTATGCCATTGTAATTCTTGAACAGGATCCCACTTATACAGTGCTCCTGTGCCATATGTGGGGGTGCTATATATGTGGCTTTCAGCTTACACTGAAAGCTGTGCAACATACAGGAAATGGTGTGCTTGCTATGTGGTGCCATGTGCACGAGCCTCATTACTTTCAATGGGGCTCAAGCATATGTGGAACTTGCCTTACACGAGCCCGCCCCCCCCCCCCGGAACAGATCTCCCACGTAAGGCAAGGGCACACTGTATTTCACTTTCATCCTTCTATTCTAAGTACATTTTCTTCCATGTCCTGTTGATTTAGATGGGTTCATCTTTCAAGTAAGCTTTCTTCGAAGCTGAGCTTCCTGTAAAATATTTCCATTTCCAGGTAAGTGTGTGTGTGTGTGTGTGTGTGTGTGTAGGGGAGGTAGTCTTTACTTAACATTATTGAAAAGGGGTAGGAGGGAGGGAGGGCTCAAACCACCCTCTGGTCCTCCCTGTCTGGCATAGAAGAACCATCAAAGAAGACAGATGCATGTTTGTTAACAAATAGCATCATGATGATGATGATGATGATGATGATGATGATGATGATAATTTAATAATTTGTTTTATTTATATACCGCTATTCCAAAGATCATAGCGGTGAACAGCAAGTAAGCTAATTTGCCCCCAACAGTCTGGGTACTCATTTTAGGGACCTCGGAAGGATGCAAGCCTGAGTCGAGCTTGGGCCCTTTTGCTGGTCTTGAACTCACAACCTCGTGGTTTCAAGTGAATGGCTGCAGTACAGGCATTTAACCACTGCGCCACCAGGGCTGATGATGATGATGATGATGATGATGATGATGATGATAATGTTTATTCTTAACATCATTTTCACCAAAGGGCAGAACATTAGACATATACGTATAATCAGGAACAAAATAATAAACGACTACAATATAATATACTGAAATACTAAAATAGTATAACAATTTAGTAAAAACGAAATCCTCATCAGTTGCTACCCATCTTGGCCACTTTAGTAACATGCAGCAGCTTAATCCAGTGAATCAAAGAGGAAGGTCTTCAACCCTTTGCAAAAATGCATAAGATCATTCTCCAGCCCGCAGTGCAAAGAAAGACTGTTCTACAAATATGAAGCTAGATCTTGAAAGGCTTGCAGTCTTGACAAAGCTGTATTTGTTAATCCTCTGCCTGTAGATCTTAAATTCCTTCATAGTACATACCATAGTAGCTGAGCTGCCAGATATTGGGGGAGGTTAAAGTGCACTTATATTTGGTCCTGAAATACCAGGACCAAAAGCTTGTAATAAGTCCTGGTAGCTGGTGGAGAGATCTATGAGGGGAAGAGACATATAAGTATTTAGGGAGATTTAAAACAGCCTGAACAGCTCTGTTATGGATTAAAACCAAAGGACTGAGGGAGCAGGAAGGCAAACCTGTCAGTAGGCTTTTACAATAGTCCAGGCATAAAATAACCAACCCCTGGACAAGCAAGTGGGCAGTCTTGATAGTAAAAAACCTACGGATCCTATGGCTATTCAAAAGGTGGAAGTTATATGCTTTTGCAGTTGTCCTGATAAAGGAATGTGGGGACAATCATCCAGCAGGACTCCAAAGGCATAAAAGTGGGCTACTGGGCAGTCAGGGTGAAACACCAGGATCTGTATTTTATCCATGTTCAGCTTAAGATGGTGAATGGTTATCTGCAGAGAAACACTTAACAGGTAGTCCAGTATGGATTTCCATACAATAGCAATAATTGAACCAAAATGGGAAAACCTATCATGTATGTATATGTGATATGGGAAACCCACTCCTGAAATAAGAAATCTGAGGGGAAGTGTATGTAATGAGAAAAGAAAAAGATCCAGTGCTGATCCCTGAAGCACTCCTACAGTTAGTGGAAAAGTTGTTGAGATAGCTCCTCAAAATGAAATAGCAGAGGAATTATCCAATAGAAAATTTAAACCAGGACAGAACGTTTTCCATTATTCCCATTGATGCCCACCATAGTAGTAGGATCTGATGTCCAAAGTGTCAGAGGCTGCAGAAGGATCCAATAAGATCATCACCAATGTTTGTCACCAAGCCTTTGCAACTAGAATATCATTTACTACACATGTCACATCCATTTCTGTGCAATGACCTGTCCTGAACCCTGATTGAAAATAATAAAATAATAAAAGAAAATAATGTGTTATCAAACAAGGCATCAATTGGGAAAAGGCAGCTCTCTCCAAAACATTAGAGAGAAATGGGAGGAGAAAGACAGGACAGAAATTAAGACAAAGGGAAGGATCCAGGGAGAGTCGATAGTGGATGCAAGACAGCATGCTTAAAGCAGCCTGGAAAAATACCCTTTGAAAAAGAGCAATTCACCAAGTAAGATTATATAAGGCAGAAACACAGACAGAAGGACTGGATAAAAAACTGAAGGAAAAATTCAGGTAGGATAAGACAACACAGTCTAACCCACAACAACCTCTGAAATTGGGGAAAACTGAAATGCTGCCTGTGGTAGTAGAGACATAGCTCGAGCCAAAGGCTGTGGTAAATTGACTAATGGTAGTGGCAGAAGAGATCCATCCTCAAAAAATGATTTAGCTGTTGAGGCCAAAGAAGGAAGCTTTCACTTGCTGTGAAATCGTGGACTGCAGGATCCTCCTTGTGGCCAGCCACCGGACCCATCTAAGCTACCAAATAACTTATGAGGCATACAAGCTTGAAGAAAGCCAACTGCAGGAATATTAAATGGACATTAGATAAACTGGTGCACAAGTAATGCTTCAAGAGTAAAGTCCAAATCTTAGGATGGAGAGAAAGTCCCTAAGAATTGATGAGATTTTGTTTTGTTTTGTTTTGCCATAGACAGAATCTTCTAAAGTTCTCAAACAGATACTAGAGAAGGAATATTTAATGCAGGGGTGAAGAATATGTGGCCTTCTAGATGTTGTTGGACTACAGCTCCCATCAACTCTGGCCAAGATCACCAGTGGCAAGAGTGGATGGGAGTTGTCGACAATGACAATTGAAAGGAATTGCATCCCTCATTCCTGAGTTAATGCTTGGGGCTCCAGACCAAGCTGTCAGGGATGATGGGAGTTGTAGCTCTTCACCTCTGGCTCTAACTCATCACCTTGTTATGCAGCGGAGCTGATCAGCTTTGATCAGTGGTTAATGCTTTTCTCGAAAGCAGCAGAGTTTCAGAGAATAGGCTAAAGACTCTGACAAACTCTCCAAGCCTTCTCACTCTTCTTCCTCAGAAGTCTCCAAACTTCTCCAGGATTCTGCTGACTCTTGTATCTACACTCAAGACACCAGACAACTCAGTAGTCTTATATAAAAGATCTACTTTATTCTACTATATACAAATACTCTATGCCCTCACAATCTCCAAACTACTCACAACTACCCACAAAATACATTGGCAAACATAGCAATTATTATAGCCATTGTTAATCACCACCCACTTAGTCAGTTTCCACCCAGTGGGTGTGTACATTCATTTTGATTGGTTCACATAGTTCAACCCATACTTAAGAGTTTCATCATTTCACCTTGTACACTTAATGAATCTCAGGTGTTTCCAATTGTACATTCTATAATTCTGTCCTTGACATTCAAGACTTCTAAATTACATTAGCTTTTTCACCTGTGTGGCTTCTTAATTGCTCTTGCTTAGTCATTGTGACTTTCACATACATGTTTTATTTCTATTACTGTATATCCCATGTTGCATTTTCCTTAACACAAGCCACTTCAAGAGGCTGAGCCAATATAAAATTCTAGCTATGGAGGGAAGCTGAGCACACTCTGTGTCCTGACCTGGCTGTAGCTAAAATAATACTGTTTCAGTCCTCCACACAACTGGTAATCCTGATTACATGCCGTTTCTGATTCCAGAAACACTGTAAGTGCATCCAGCCAAAAGTAGTTACACCCTTGCTGTAGAACCTCCCTGTTAATACAGGGAAATTGGGAGGGTGGGTAGTTTGAAGATGGTGGATCAGAATACACATCATTGTCTTCTGTATACACTAATATCTGCCAGAATATGACTGAGATGGAGCATTGGTTTCTTTCTTTATTTTTTAAATCCTCCTCCATAAATTATTCAAAAGAAGGCTTAACAACCACAATGCATATGCTGTTCCATCCCCACACTCAAAAATGCTGAATTCAACAGTGGGCTGCAGGCAAGAGAATGGATATTTGCCCCATGAACAAATTATAATTTTGCTGTTTTGTAATGAGCTGGTGGTACTCCTTAACCTACAGCAACTTTAATTAAAGTCAATGAAGAAGAAAAAGCACTCAAAGGGATTATTTTCTACAGCTCACAAAAAAAGATAATGCATACATTTTTAATGGGAATATGCTTTTGCGTGGGAAACTTTGAGCCTACACAGTGGATCCTTTTCTTTAGGCCACTGTCCCTTGGCAATTTAGACATGTCTCATCAAGGATTTGCTTGGAGTTCATAGCAATATAGCAAAATGAACCTCTTCTTGGTATGCTCTAAGGACAGACAAACACAGGACAAGGTAGAAGTATGTCTCAATTAATGAAGTAGATATGTTCCTGGGCTTTACTTCTTTAACAGATGTTTTGATATCAGAGGCAGAAATAACATGGCAAGAATTGAGCTAGATTTCTATACCACAAAAAAGAAGAGCAGTTCAACATCCTTCAGCAAACATTCAAAACTAATGTTATGCACACGTGAAATGAAACAGACAGGTCAAGTAAGCCTTACATAAGTAAACAAACAAACAAACAAAAAACCCCAAACATTTCAACTTTCTAGAAACTGCTGGAAAGCATCATTCAACATGTATCCTGGAATGCTTTTGAGACAAAAAATACATTTAGAAATGTATATACTGTAAATAAGCATGATTTTTAAAAATACAATGGCTGAGATTCTTCATTATACCTGCAGATTATGACACTCTGCCAAGTGTAATTACATTTTGTTCCCCCTTCCCCATATCCTTAGTCTTACTGTTTACTGGGTGGGCACCCCTCCCAGAACCATTTAATGACCACATACGGGTGTGAAAGAAGATAGGAATAGCCAGGCAGCCAGCTAGGTGCAAGATGATGGTGTTATCCCCCTGAATCTGTAAACAAATAAACTGAAACAGGAGGACCACTGGGAGGTCCAAGAGGATGCTTTTTGCTTCCTATGAATGGTTGCAGGAACAAAACTGCCTGTCTGGTTGCCTGTTCCTTGTCCTCATCCCATCCTCCCCTGGCCAATGAATGACCTTAGAGAAGGCCACCCAGCCAGAAAACAAGTAAGTGGTTTGGGGAAAGAATCATGGTGTTTGCAGGTGCTGAGTCCTTCCATCTGCTATGGCCACAAGAGTGCAGTTATGCCTATGTATGTCACTAGCAAGATCATGGCCACTGTTTGTATGCATATATGTACAGAGACAGAGTCATAGGCAGAAATCAGATGAGATAGATCCATGCATGGATAAATGTAAAACACATATTGGGAGGAAACAAGTCCCTACAACCATAGTTATGTGGATATCTAAATGTTTAATATGACATCTCTACTATTTTCCCCCTCTCAGTCTTTGGTCTAATCTGTACTACAGAATGAATGCAGTTTGATACTGCTTTAACTGCCATGGCTCAATGTTATGAAATTCTGGGATTGGTATTTTGTGAGCTATTTATCTTTCTCTGTCAGAGAGCTCTGGTACCCCACCAAACTACAAATCCTAGGATTTCATAGCATTGGGCCATAGCAGTTAAAGTGGTATCAAACTGCATTATTTCTATGGTGCAGATTAGACTTTAGAGCATAATCCTATACATGTATACTATAATCCCACTGTGTTTGGAATTTATGTGGAACTTTCTAGAACAAATCTCATGCTTTGTTCTTTATTTCAGTTTGTTTCAAAGGTGCTGCAAGATCTCTCTACATACTTTATATACAATTGCTAGTTATCACCTGATTGAATGCAAATCCAATATGTGAATGCTCCATTTTCACATAGCGGGCTATGAAGGCATCAGTTATAGTAATGGTTTTGATATCAGTGGAGAGATGAAACTGTTCCAAATTTTAATCAGAACTTTAAAAGAGCAATCCAAAAGATCTCATCTCCAAATATTCACTTACCATTGGAAGACCATTGTATGAAGGGGCTTCTTGTTAGGTCAAGCTTTAATATGTCCAGTGATAAGGAACGGTAGCCAAAGCTAGTCAACATTATAGCAGCATTCCCCTCCCACCAAACATTCCTTTATTAGTAACAGTGAGTGCCTAATCACAACAGATAAAAATGTGAAATCACAATTTAATTAACCACACCACTCCACCAGAAAATACCAAGAAGAAATTAAAAGTGGTTCAGAGACAAATGATTTTGTATTCACTGTGCTGAGGACTTCTTATGCCTCGTTGGATTTAACATAAACTTTGTTATTTAAAAAGCTTAATCAGGAGCTTCCACTGCTTCTGATTAGGCTTTCTCCCCTTTGCTGGTGCATGTGTGTGTATGTGTGTGTTTAACTCCAACTGTACTTCAAAGACAGCATTATGCAGCTGAGATTATTTGAATCTCATAGCAGACAGTGGTGGCATCCTGCTCAGTATTTACTGTACGAGATTGTAAACTGTATTTGCAATGCTGTAACCTTTGGGATTCACATTTATGGTCATTAATGACTGAATGTGATTTCAGAAATCTAAGCTGGCACTATCACAACCAAATGGTTCTTGAGATTGAGAACCTGGGAGTTTGAGGACCTGGGAAAAGTGCTCTGCTGATTGAGTCAAGCAGCTGTGGGGGGACCCCAAAGGGTCTTTCCAGCTGCCTGTGTCACCACATTCAACAACTAGGAGAGTTCTACAGTCATGATTTCCCAGAAACCCAATCTCCAGGACTTCAAAAACCCTTAGCTGGGGGTGTTTTCTGGGGTAAGAGGTAGGTTCCTCTTTTGGAAGGGGGGTGGTTACATGGGCAGAAATAGCTACCGCAATGGAACTCCACTGTCATAGTGTCAGGAGCTAAATCTTTAAATTTGTCTTCCATGGCCTGGAGTATTAACAAAAAGGGTATATCTTGAATTGTTTGTTAGGTGCTAGTATATAATGTAATACAGCACTGCGGGTGATGATGGGATATACAGTAATCTCTTAATTGCTAGAAACTTTTGACCACATTCCTTTGTGGTTAAAGAGCAGATCCAAGGCAGTTGAGACTGCCTCAAGAAGATGCACAACAATTCTCATGAGGCAGCTGGCAGTGGAAGAAGAAAGGAGGACCTGGTGAAAATCCTGTTTCAGTTTATTTGTTTGCAGAATTTACCCAAATTAGCAAGCCTCAAGTGTGGAGAAACTGAAATGAAGACATTTGCCAATGCCTTAGGAATATATGAGAATTTTGTTTCATCTCATTTTTTTCCCAGAATCAGAATTTGCCCAAATAGCAAGGTGAATGTGAGAGAAAATGGAACTGCGAGATTTGCTTGTCCCTTAGTCAGAGCCTGGGAAACAAGTATTGCTAGCTTTTATTGTGGCTGCTTTCTGGGGAGAATTTTCCAGCCTCATAAACTGGATGTCAAACAACACAATTCTTGCTGTAGAGGTCTGGTTGTGTGTACAGAATATTTTCCCCTACACATTGTCAATATGAAGGCCCAGATCTGGATTAGGACTCAATGGGTGAGAGAACAAAATTGTTTGTTTTTAGATTTATTTGTTTGGTTATTTTGTTTTTAGATTTATTTGTATTAGTTTTTTTAGTACAAATAGTCTAATTTACAATCAAAATAATATACAATCAAAGACAAATAAATAGAAGAAAGAAAAAGGGAAGTAGAAAAAGAAAAGAAAGAGAAGACACACAACTAATACACCGCTGCTGCTTCGTTGTGGGCAGCAGCGCTCTACGAGAGCCTGCCTGGTGCACCATCACTTCTGCTGAGGTCAGAACGGGGTGCACTAAGTGATCAACAAGGGGTCACTCTACCCCTCC
Source organism: Sceloporus undulatus (assembly GCF_019175285.1). Classification (NCBI taxonomy): domain Eukaryota; kingdom Metazoa; phylum Chordata; class Lepidosauria; order Squamata; family Phrynosomatidae; genus Sceloporus; species Sceloporus undulatus. The sequence goes on from NC_056523.1 coordinate 164,004,607, forward strand.
TCATTGATCGTAGGGGATCTTCTGTCTACCAGGAAACAGCAGCAGTGGCCTATTTTTGGAGATGCTTCCTGATAGGAAGGAATTCCATGTAAAACCTGCCTGGCACACCACTGCTTCTGCTAATGTCAGAACAGGGGGTCCCTGTGATCAATGAGGAGGGGGTAAAGTGATCCTCTCCTCGTTGATCACATGGCAGGGTGCCCAGTTCTGACCTCAGCAAAAGCAGTGGTGTGCCAGGCAGGCTTTACATGGAGCACCTGCCTGTGAGGAAGCAGCTGCTCCCAAAACAGGCCATTCATTTCCCTATGTTGCTCCACACAGGGAAGAGGGATGGCACAGCTTTTTGGCATGTGGACAATGGATCAGGTTGAATCAGGCCAGCTATCAACACACAAACAAACCCAAAGTCACTCTGGGGTTTACCCCAACTTTGCTTAGCTCAGAGCAAGGTCAGGTTAAGGGCCGAAAATACTATATCTCCCTGGAAGTAGCTTTATGTCATGAGAACTGCCAGCACCCATTTCAGCATTTCCCTCCTGTGTAGACAAGGTTTGAGACCCTGAGAAGCAGTTACTCATTTAGAATAGATATCTCTTGGCTATCTGGATGACCCAATAGTTTGACATAGCATAAAGAACCTCTTGATATAACTAAAACCAATTCCTCTGACATCTGCTTAGATTTACCAGAAAGGGCCAGAATCAACACAGCTTTTGTAAACTGAATCTACTTTCTCCTGTGCAGATTGGCCCTGTAGCACCCAGTCTACCACCTGAGAACTGGCTAGGAGGCTGGCTGGTATAAGGTCAAGATCAAGTAGTATCTGAACGCAGCAATGCTGATATTCAAGCTTTGCAAATGGATGTTTTTTCTTTGGATTATTCCTGTCAAATATTACTGGATCATACTGGGTTAGTAACTATATCACAACACCTTTAGCCTGGGGGGGGGGGGGGACCCTCACAAGTTCATTTCCTGTATATTGACTATTATGCTGTTGCTGACATACAGAGGCATAATTGGAGGCTACAGCTGTGTAGGTGGATTTTCAGGCCCTGCAGGAGAAGGCATCAGAAACTTCTTCCACAAGTCCCTCACTCTGGTGCATTATTATCTCCTCCTCCTCCTCCTCCTCTGGACTGAGGAGGGGAACAACAAAAGATTAAAATAAAACATAATATCAGTGAAAAACACACAAACCAGTTAAAAACACATAACATGAATTTAAAGAAAATATAAGACCAATACATATAAAATAATCAGTTCACACTTTAATATTCATCATTTAAAATAAGAATTGCTTTAGGCCTTTCACATGCCACTCTATTTTCCTGGCCACCGATAAGCTGCAGGGATCTATCTGGGCTTGCTCTGGCTCCGAGGGAGAAAGGAGCAGCTTTATGAAGTGGCTCCTTCTTTCTTCTGTACTGTGAGCAGTCAGAACAAGCTCCCCCTTAACATACACAGCTGATAAGTGGCTGGGGTATAAAACTGTACTTGGCAGTCCCCTGCCAGCTGTTGTTGCACAGCAGATGAAGCCAATGGGTGGTGGGAACAGCCTCTGTCACTTCTTGTAAACATGCTGGCAAAGGCTTACATTTTGCCAGCATGATGTAGGATCTCAACCATCTTCTCACAGCCTTCAGCCTCTCCTCATTGCAAGTGGAGATATTTGAAACTGCATGTGGAGAATTCCACAACTCCATATTTTGGCAGATGTAAGAGAATGAAAACACTCTTTAATTTCAAAATTAATTCTAATTCCCTCTCCCCGATGTGCAGTCTGTAATGTGTAGTAAAGTACTAATATATTTTGGATGCAAACCATTGTTTTTGTGGGGGGAAAGGTATGCCTTTCACTCTCTGTAGGGAATGAGAGACATCTGTCATATTATTGTACTCATTCTCTCCCCCCCCCCCCAACACACACACTTTCCTTTGGTCAGCAGTGCAGGTATTATATAGACACACTTTACTATTTAATTTATTTCTCTTTAACAACCTAGCTGGTTGAAAATGCAGCAACCCTTACCGATAAAGCCCATTAATACTATGTCCTTCATCTCAACAGCCTCATTTGTAACATTGAAGAAAAATACACTGACAGGTCTGGATCAGCAGTATGGAAAAGCTAGACCATTTGTGCAGTAGAAAAAGATAATAGGAGCAAGAAGATATAACCTAAGTAGAAACCTGAATGTCAAGGGGCTAAACACATTTCTGTCCTCTCATATAGTCTGGGGTTCCCATATATGAGAGTCAAAGGCAGAATGGGGCCAGTTACTTCACCCAAAACACTGATTTCATTCACCTACACATTTTTCAAAAGGCAGAGTTTTGTTATGTGCAAACTAGCATTTACAGCAGGGTAGGCAACTGTCATGTCCCTTTGTCCCATCATTCCAGTTTATTGACTATACTGGCTAGGATTGATAGGAGTTGCAATCCAACATCTTCTGGAGATCCACAAGTCAGCCATCTCTGATATGAAGAAAGAAGGGCTATTTTTAGCTCAGAAATATTGGGGGCTTGTAAAAGAAAAAGTGGCAACAGCCACCTCCAGTGATAGTACAGATTGGGTTTCCCTTATCTGAAATGCTTGGGACCAAAGGTATTTGGGATTTCAGAGTTTTGGGTTTTTTGGAATATTTGCATGTAAATAATATCTTGGAAATGGGACCCAGATTTAAACATGAAATTAATTTATGTTTCGTATATACCTTGTACGATAAGGTAATTTTGTACTCAATATTTTAAAATAATTTTGTGCATGTAATAAAATTTGTGTACATTTAACCATTGGCAAGCAACTGTGTCACTTTCTCAGTTGCCCATATGGACAATTTTGTATTTTGGGATATTTTGGATTTTGGCATTCCAGATAGTGGAGACTTAATCTGTATTCTACTCACCTGGCCCACCTGGCCCACTACTTGACCCACCCTGTATTTCTTCCAGATACATGAACCTTGAGTTACAATGACTATATATCAGATTGAGGGTGGACAGCAAATAACAAAGGCTACAGTTGTATGCCCACTCACCTGGGATTCATCTACTATGTATTCATATTAACGTAAGCATACTATATATATTTACTCAAATGTAAAGTTCCAGTTATCTTTTCATTACCTGTTTTCTAGGATAGGTGACTTAGTTATTTTTCTTAAAGAAGCTATGTGGCAAGCTACGTGTTCTTTGCTTTAGAGTAGGGCTACACTTCCCCAAGGTATGTGTCTTGTGCTGCTGTGCTATTGAAAATTGACAGTGTGCCATTGAATTTCAAGTGTAGAGGCAGATGGGTTCTGGGATCTATAAAAATGGCTGTGGGGGGAACTGCATGCTGTGCATCCCAGATATGTAGGTAAGTTACTGAAGTGTGTAATTTATTCAAACATTTAAAGAAGACTGTTGTTATCAGTAGGCAAAATTAGGAAACACACTTCTCGCTTTCACTTTTTTCACCTGCTATACACATGTCTCTTAGATGCCTCTGTGAAAGCTATCAATAGCTGGCAACTGGTGCAGCTTGTATTTACATTGCACCTATGGGAGGTATCAGTATACAAAATGTTGTACACATTGTTTCTTCCCTTTAACATCAAAAATGGCCTTTAGCTATTAGGATTTAAAATGGCCCTTCCAATCCCAGGAGAGAAAAACATGCTGGAACATTGCCAGCATCTTCCTGCCTGGGCAGCAGGCGACGGAGAAAGTACCAGCAGATTAAAGCACATTTAACAATCACATAACTATTGCTGGAAGAGCCTGGCATGACATGACACTGTTTTGCTATGGGGCTGACATGATGCCTATGCATGTAAGGATCATACTAGTTGCAAGCAACAGAATTAGAGAAAAGAAGGAAATGTTGCTGCTCAGCATCAGAGAAGATGATCCCAGCATGAGACACTTCCACATTCTTCTTATATCTCTGGAAGCTTTGTAACTAGCCAAAGTTTGACAAAGAAATCTGAAAGGTTCCTGATGCATTGGATAATTGTAAGGATGAAACAGTGTCAATGGACTTATAACTGAATTTAGCAATTTGGTGGGACAGAAGGGAAAGTAAGATAAGGTGTGCAATGTAAAGATTAAAATGGAAGCTGTTTTTCAACACTGCAATTTAAGCTACAAAACCAAACAGCTTTGTCACCCAATGTCAAGAACAACCTTTAATTGACATACTACCAGCATGTTAATTCTCTATACAAATGATGAATTAAAAGGCATATACTGGTTTTGCCGTGTTTGCTATGGCTATGGTAATATGAGAGAAGATTAGGAAAGGGCATGTTCTATTTGAACTTCTGCCACTTCCACTTCTTCCTTCTTTATTAGAGATTTTCTACTAATTACAGTTTTCTTTTGAGAGAAGGAAGAAGAGCAGCCTGAGGCAAGCCTCAAGGTGATACAAAAGCAGCTATTTCTCTCAAGGCTGAACAGTTTCATTTGGAGGATGGATGGAATTAAACTTCTTGAGGATGTCTCAGTGCCTCTTTTCTTGATGGGTTCACTCTTGAAGGCCACAGGAGTTGCCACTGACATTCTACCTGGAATGAAAATATGGAGAGAACGCTAGATAGTAGAATCCTTTAAGAAAGCCAGTGTCGTGTTGTGGTTTTAGTGTTGGATTGTGACTCTGGAGACCAGAATTCGAATCCCCACTGAGCTGTGAAAATCCACTGGTTGGCCTTGGGCAAGTCATATTCTCTCAGCCTCAGAGGAAGGCACAGGAAAACCCTCTCTGAACAAACCTTGTCAAGAAAACCACATGAAAGTTTCACCTTAGGATCACCATAAATGAGAAACAATTTGAAGGCAAATGACAAGAGAATGCCCATTTGTAACCTAAAGTGGTGTGGTACACAATAGCAGCAGTATCAGCAGCTCATCAGGTGAGGTCAAAAGTAGGATCTTCATGGGGTTTCAAATAATAGGCTCAAATGCTGTGCATGTCAATGCCTGCTAGATGATTCTGGGAACAAACAACTTCATGTCAAATTACATCTACCATGCTTACAACCATACCAGACCCCACGGGGTCTCACACTGCTCCCTAAACACATTTAGAGCAGCCACATCTGCACAATAGTACCAAATTGCAAATCCCTTCTACCAGAGTCCCAAGAGCAACAAATCATAACATGGGGAACAGCATGGGGAAATACAAAGTCTCCCTATGCTAAGTTCACATTTAATTTGGCAAGATACATGAACTTCATATGTACATTCTCACTTGAAACACACTCAGGCAGTGCTAAACATTTAGTAAAGATACTCATGTTCTATCCAGCTCTCTGCATTTTTAAGTGATGCAGATCTATGCCCCAATGGAGCCATTTCTGTGCCATTTGAGAGTAGGTAGGATCAGCTGAAATACACCGAGCTATGATCCTGCAGCTGGACATGTTGCACCAGGCAGCCCTAGGCACCTCCAGGGATTCTCGGGCATCTTTACAGTGTATTCAGTAGGCACATGAAAGTTGAACTTTTTTTTAAAAAAAAATGTTTCCTGTATCATAAATCAACAAACTTTTGCTTAAAAACAAATAAAAAATTCCCCTAAGTTTTTTTTTAAAAAGGTGACCCCAAATCAAAAATTTGTATTGCAGTGTTAGTGCATACGAGGCATATTATGTAGTGTAGTATATATTGTATAACTGGCTATACAAGTATACAGTACACATGGTTATATTCAATTATTCATAATTGTACAATTTATACATTTAAAGAACTCCTATTTTGAGCTTTATAAACATTATTTAAATGGTTTAGAACATGTTTAGACCTTTTATTTTATTTCTCTAATAGTGTAAAGCAATGTCACACATGAAGAGTTACAATACCATACAGAAGAACAAACATACTTGGACCAAAAATCTTGTTCAATTTCAGCAGTCATATAAAAAAGAAGTAATGTGCCTTTAGAAAAATTTTCTCTAGAAAATAAAAGCAGAATACCACTGCTTTTATAGGGAGATACTAATTTCTTGGAGCAGAAATTAAAATAGAAAGGAATGAGTAGCAGAAATTTCTAAGGAAATTCCTAAATTATGGAAAAACAAATTAAATTTCCCACATGTGTCAGATCAGGTGATACGATCAAAGCTTGGCAAGGTGCTAAAATTTATGATGAATGTGTTAAGGGGGGGGAAATATGATACCCTTGATACTATGTTGTTTCTATGGAAAAATCATGTATTCCATTCTATTTAATTTGGGGCTGACCTTTTTTAAAAAAAAACAGGTAAGAATAGGTTTTTAATTGTTTTTAGACAAAAGTTCAGTGAAAAATGATACAGGAGTATGAAGTTGTGAAACTTTCATACCCCAAGTATTCAAATGCAGGAAAATAGCTGGACATATCTGTGACAACTCCCTGTATTCAGCTATAGGAAAATAACTGGACACATCTGTGACGATTCCCCTCTTGCTCTCCAGTGATATCCCATGTGAAAAACTAGTAAATATTAAAGAAGAAGAAGAAGAAAACTCAGAAATAGGAAAAAATGAAATCGACCAGTTCATTCCTCCAGGTCCAGGACAGCTCTGAATACTTCATGGAATACAGAAATACAGGATTCTTCTGTATTCAGCCATGGATGAAGTGCTAAATTCAGGCTGCTGCATTTTTCTGCCCCAGACAAGCTCCTCATTTTAAATATCTATATTACAATCAATTTCTCTGTGCCTCTTTGCATGCGATGGATATCAGCTGCTAATGCATTAAGTGAGGCAAATGGGAAAGTATTTCATTTGTTTTAAAGAATTTGCTAAAATTCAACCATCTCTTCATATTCAGAATGGAAATAATTGGAGGTTTAAAAAATCTGAATGCAGGAGAAATTGCCACTGCCAGATCAGTTGAAAAATAAAACCTGACTGCAATGAGCACAGAGCAAAGTAGTCCCACTTGCCTCCACTATATAGAGAATAACAGCCTGAAGCAGAGAGAGTCACTTACAATGTTTTCCCCCCAGAGTTCTTGATCACACGGAGAACATGGATATAGAATGAAAACTCTCTTTTTCAGAATATTGCTCTCTCCATGAAGAATATAGGTGAGTGATTGTTTCTCCTTTTGCTCACATGTTCTGGTTAACCTTATTGTGAGTGTTTAAACTGGGCTCCCCCTCCCTAAGGGGCTCGACAGATTGCCCTTAAAGGGCAGGCTGGAGGCAGCCATTTTTGCCTTTGAGGGCTGCAGCAGCAGCCAAACCACACAGTGTCCCTCTGGTTCCTGCAGCAGACGCCATGAGTGTGCCATTGGCGCACTGTCACGTGTCAATGACACAAGTGTGGTGCTATGATGTGGGGACACAGCACCTCACTTGTGTCATCATGGCGGCCTCTGTGTGTAGGCCACCATGTTGGCACCGCCGCCATGCACTAGGGCTCAGGAGCATGCAAATACTCTGCACCCCCGAGCCGTAATTTTGGCCCCAGGTCACTGCAAATCAGCGGTCTGTACTGGGCCTAAGGGAGCTTCTACATCAGCCACTTATTTATACCCCAGATTGGCCCTGGACTATCCACAATGGCAACCACACACGGCAGGCTGAATCTAGTGTGATACTACATCATTGTTCATATTGGCCAATCGTTGCATTTTACCCAGTGCTATCTCTGCCATTCCCTTACTGCCCAGAAAGCTTCTTGTAAGAACGTGGCCATCACCATCACTTATGCTGAATTCAGAACAGGGTACTCAGACACGTAATCAACAAGTTGTGGTGAACAAATCTGTTCTTTGTTGAATCCATGGGTTCCCCAATTTGATCTCAGCAGAAGTGATGGCAGCAGTCAGACTATTGCCAGCAGCTGCTTGGTTGGTGAGGCAGTGGCAACAGCAGTTCCAAAGACAATCCATTGCCTTCTCTGCACTGCTCAGCACATGGTAAGAGAAGTCGTACTGCATTTGCTATCTAGACAACTGGATCAAGCTGAGTCAGACCAAATCCAGCTGTCAAATACAGCCAAGAGAACTGGAGGAACTCTGAGTTTTAAAACAGTGGTTTTGGTGCAGATGTGGCCATAAGTATCTGAACAGGTTGTACTGGTACTAGGATGAGTCCAGTGTATATCCTTAGTGTAGACAAGCTCTCAGATTCAACCTTAGAGGTGTATGTGTTGCAGAAAGCTATTGCCATTTATTGAGGATGGACACTGCCCTCAAGTGTCTGTCATGTGATGGTAATATAAGCATAATGGTTGCTATAAAAATTACACACACACACCCAAAACATAGCTACTCATTATTTAATCTCTGAGGTGAAAAAGGAGGAGGATATCCTTCACAGATAATATTCAGAGGAAAAGCAAATCAGAAAACTTAACAAGCATCCCCTGTTTAGGTTTCATAAGAAAAGTGTCTATTCTTTGCTATTTCCCCCAGTTGACTAGCAAGCACAGTCTGAAGAAGATATGCATCACTTATTCCAGGAAGCTTCTAAACATTTCATAATTGAAACTCACTCATCATCATTTGTTGTTCCAAAAGTATTTCAGTTTGAACTAGAAAACAATGGAACATTTCTTAAGGTGATGCTACAACAATAACCATGAAGGAATGCTATCCAGCTGGCCTTGAAAAGATATAGTGTTTTGTAGGCTGGAATAAATGATATCGTATTTTCTCAGTAAGAGTAGTAAATGCTGTAGCTAGTTCATTAGTTGATGACTGCTGTGGGCTGATTCATATATGCAGGAATATTACCTGATCACAGTTTATGGTCATAGATATGGCCTTGATTATCTACAGCAATCAAGGGAAATCAAATGATATTCAAGTTGTAGCTATACAGACCAGCCCACAGAAGTCACAGATGCAAGTCAAACCATTGAAGACTGTACTAATCAAGTGCTGATTTGGCCAAAGCAATTTTAACTGACTGAGAGGCTGTTGGTTGTTAACTACTGACACATTATCAACAATCAGCAGCATAAGTAAAGCAGATGAACCCAAACTTCTCATGTTTACTTGTGAGTAACTCCAGCTTTGTATACTGGGACTTACTTCCAAGCAAACATGTATTAACCCACAAATAGCTAGCTTTTTTTCTTTGACCTCCCCCTCCCCAAGATGGCCCCATGTTCTGAAGACTACATACTGGAACAGAAGAAAAACAAGATGCACACTAACATCTCCTTCTACTGGCATGTTAATAGCATCTCCCTTGTACAATTGATTCACCTCTTTCCACAAAGAATAGGAGGTCCAAACTGAACTTCTGAATCTAGCCTGAGGCAATAAGCATGGCTTTTCACAAACCAGCCAAACCACTTGCCACATGATATAGAATTGCCCCTCCTGCTGCTTCTGCTGCTGCTAAGATATAAGAGAACTTCAAGACAGAGGTCCACCAGCACTCCAACCAGCAAAGAATGGGATAAATTCTTTGTAACTTTTGCAGTACAAATTACCACTAACTGGATTATTTTCACTTCCACCCATCTGGTTATTTCCCTTGGCTTCTATACCAGAGATAGAAAATGACTGGCCTTCCAGATATTGCTGGACTGCAATTCCAATCAGCCTTTGTTCACATAGTCAGTGGTGAGTGATGCTTAGGGTCACAGTACAGCAACACCAAGAGGCTGTTATTTTCCACCCAAATTTATATCCTAATTTATACCTTCATACCATGCAATATAGTAGTGGGGCATGTGTGGCTGTCCAGATGATGTTGGCTTCCAAGTTCCATCACCCTCCAACAACTGACTGTATGGGGTAATGGAGGTCTAGCAGGTAGGAAAGGTGCACATCTGCTATCTCACAGAGTGGCTAGAAAAAAGGGGAAATAATACAAGGTAGAAAAGATGTGGGGTGGAATATGAAGGTGAGAAGTGAATCTTTCCTACCTATCCATGGTAGAAACAATCCAGATTGAGTCCCTGTATGCCTACTTGTGAGTGAAACAACCAGTACGTTTAAGGTTCTTTTTTCACTGGCTAGCATGTTCCAGGAACAGCCTGAACAGCCTGGATCTTTCCCGCCCCCCCTCCACCTCAGGCCCTCTAATCCAATGTTGGGTGACTGTTCATATACATGTCTCACTGGGCCAGCCATTGGGCTGCTTTGCTCTGAGGTCAGAATGAGGTGCCCGGCAACAAAGAAATGGCTGAGCCTCACAGCAGCGGCAGACATGCTGCATGGCACAATGAGCCATGTTTTGAACAGCTGCCCTGCATGAGAATGAAGAGCTTTGGATCTTCCAGGAAGACCTGGAGCAAACAGGGAATTTTTAAACTTTGTATTAAGAGTAGTACATCCTAAGTTTGGCATTGAACAGGACAAATGTCATCTGGTCTGTTCGTGCCAGACTTGGGGTTTGGGCCATGTCTCATTTGGACTCCATGCCAAGAGGATGAAGAGAGAATGGTTTGTTTGGTCTGTGCAGACAGAGTCTTAAGTGGCTTATTGCACATTTATGGTAGCATATAGTTTGTCCCCTACAGCAACAACAGGCCAAGACTTTTGGTAGGCTCAGATGTAGTAATATGTCTCCTCACCTTAATTTCTAAGTTAGTTTATCTGTTCCTGATTGGAGGAGGGGCCAAGTGGGAATGATCAGGTTTTGAATAATTAGCTAGGCTTCTGATGAATTCTGGCACAGCATTTTTTGCAAATGCAGCCAATGTTTATATGTCTTTGGCTGAAAGTTTTAAGATGAACTCCCAGAGGAAAGCTTGTGTCTTTTATTAAGATTGATCTTCATGACTTCTTCAACAAAATGGTTATTCATAGAAGTGCCAGGGAGACCTAAAGCAGCTTTACAATCTGTAATCTCATCACCCCATTCAGAATCATCTTGGAAATTTCCTCCAAATAATTGAAGTGAAGTGAAATCCTGGGCTTGAGAAAAAATGTGGGAGCAATATAAGTGTGGTGATTTTTACATAAAAAGAAGTCAAGTTCTGGCTTAGGTATGCTGAAGAGATCTGAAAGAAATGCTTGTAAAATACCTTCTGGGAATTTTACCAGTTGGGCTGGAGAGTCAACAAAGACCATACCTTTTTGCTGCTTTGGTGTCTAGTTGCATGTATAATGTTTGTGTGAGGGACAGAAAGATTAATGACAAAGCATTTCCATTTCAAGGCCTAGTTTTGGCATCACACCATAGTTAAATTTAGTAATATGTAGGGAAGTCGATCTTCTCTTTTTGCTTCCTCACATGTAAGAAGAAGCCATTTCAAATGTTTTTCCCCACTCAGCAGAACCATGAGATGTTGTGAATTTCTTGACAAGTTTTTTTAAAGACATTAATTTTTTTTAAAGATTTTAAGACATTTTGGGGAAAATTTGACTTTGAAAACAGGGTGTTTTTGGGTGACACAATGTAGTGCAAAACACTGTATATTTTTGAAGAGAAGATTGCTTCTTTAATAAAACACACCACTTTTGTGCAAATATATTTTTCACAAAAAAAAATCTTGCAATATGAGCAAATACCTTGCAAGTATTGATCCTTTTCTTTGTGGGGTCCTTTGAAGTTTTGTAACAACCTTTCTTACCAAATATTTTCTTATTCCTGATAACATGAAGTCCCACCATCACCACATGCCTCCCTATGTAGAATGAATGTTTTACTAAACGCAGCTGTAAAATTTACATCCGAAACAGAAACTGGCATCAGATACTCCAACATTTAACTGATAGAAACTGGGACACATGTGGCCAAGCAACATCAGAGTATGGTCAAGGTGGCAAAATGTATTAATGAAGACGAACACAAGCTAGGAGAGGCTGCAGCAGTTTGCTCTTGCTTGAGGCTACTGGGAAGAGCAAGATTCCATCCCTCCCCCCTGCTGGGTTAATGGAGTGCAAAAGACTTTTACACTTTGAAATCAGTTTGCAGCAATGGAAATAAGCTGTGGGCAAAGGGGGAAAGTGGCAGGAGGAGAGTAAATGGGACATTTTAAAAGTAGTTGAAAAAGTGGGATGACAGAAGATTAAACGAAACTATTCCTGCCAAACTGGGATAGTTGAAGGGTAAATTGCATGCGAATGAGTTAGTGGTGAATTGCAGACTTAGTTGAAATCTCACTTTGGAAAGGTGGAGGAGGCCCCTGACTCCAGTTTGGCCCAATTCTTATATCTTTTACATGTGGGGGGAGGGGGTGAATATGATAATCTATTGCAAGGGAGACAGTGAATTAAAATATGAATGACTTCTCCATCTGGCATGAGAAACATATTTTAGATCTATTTGAGTATTTGAGTAAAGTTAGCATTTTGGAAAGAAGACTACTTCATTGTGATGATCGGAATTCCATTAAGGAGGTAAAAGTGCCTTGCAAATTTTGAAAAACTTGACAGAATGGAGTAGTTTAGATGCATGAATGGAGTGTTCAACAAGTTATCTGTCATGTTCTTCTCATTCTGTGTTCTCCACCTTGTCAAGAATATTGAAGTGTTGATTATTCACTTCCAGTGATTCTAGTACATTTAAATAACCTGTATCAAGTTGATAAAGCATGCTGCCTACACAGGCTGGTTAGTTGCAATACATTTAGCTGTGTCACCTAATTAGAGTGAAAGGAAGTTTGTGTTTTATTCAAGCTGGAAATGAATTATGTGGTGTGAAATTACCTGGAAAGAATCTAATAGATAACGCACAACATGGAAGTTTGTTGTGTTTCAGCAACAGGAGGGGGTCATGCACAAGTAATGAATTGTTGGAGATATGTTGGGGTGATGAGGTGCTTTATTGAATCTGAATTATATCACCCCAGATAATTTTTTAAGCAATTTGTTTCACATTTGGCCAAATTTATTTGCAGGAGACTCATAAAGTTGTTGTTCTACTCATAAAGCTGTGTCTCCCTTCTGGGTAAAATAAAAGTGTGGAGCAGGAGTCATGTAGGGCTGAATGAACTTAATCTTTGTTATGTTCACCCCTGTTTCCAAAGGAAATGGTACCCTAGAGGTGCGAAAGCACTAAGTCCAAACTCAAAGAGAATAACAACTCAGTAGCAGTGATAAAAATCTCTAAAGAGAACAAGTTTAGATATTTGGCACAGTCTAGAACTCCACAAAACTCAGATACACACACTGAGTTTGTCATAAATTGAGGCCTTATGAGTTAGAGGAAGCTTCCAGATTCACAAATTCACAATCCTATATTACATAAAAAACCAGACTGACTCTGAATAAACGGAATTCTAGTACATGCTTGATTCAGTAAAAAATTAAAGTAAATACTCAATGGCAATCAAATTTCATTTGAAGCCCAACCTGAAAGATTATGATTTTAAAACTTTGTGCTTGCAAAATGAATACTTTTAAAATGAGTACATTGATCAGATGTGTTTGTGTGGGAAGGGATCCAGTTTTTTAATATTTACGTCATGTCAAAGCTTTAGTTTTCAAATAAAATAGTAACATTTCAGACTTTCAAAATCACAAAATAATAAAGTGACATATATTTTGAGTTGATAACCTTGGTCTAAAACACATTGCAGAAATAATCCAGTTTGGGACTGCTTTAACTGCCCTAACCCAATGCTAGGGATTTCTGGGAACTGTAATTTTGTAAGGCATTTAGCCTCCTCTGTCAGAGAGCTTTATGGGACATAAGCTTCCAAGAACTGCTTATTAGAAACATCAATTATTTATTTTATTCATGGGGGAGGGGCGTTAGATTAAATATTTGCCAGCAGAGGCTTAACTAGTGAGGTGGACTGCCATCCATCAAAAATGTATGCAAAATAACAATTAATAGTCTTCTAGGTACCACAGGATTTTTTTTATTACTCTTGATACAACAGACTAACCCCTTTCAAAATCAATTTATTCAACATCAATTTATTAGGAGGCAGGGGGCAATATCCCCCCCCCCCCGCAGTCACCCCCCAACTCCAGAATTTGGCTGGTTTATGGCTAGAAATCAGGAACTTGGGGTTTGTGGGTAGGGATAAAAAGGCAAATCACTGTGATTTTTTAGCCTTTTTACTTTATGATTTGTTGATCAAAAGCTACCTGTAAAAATCCCCAAAATTAATGGCTGTAGATGGGAGCTTTGGGGATATGCCAGGGGTTCGAGGGCTGCAGAAATGGGTCTTGGTGACCTAACACTGCCTTTGGGCTTCACTTTCCCCACTTTCTAGGCAAGAATACAAAACAGGAGTGGGATTCAAAATGTTAGTCTCCAATGTGAGCTGCTGAAATGACAGTGCTTCTGAGCATTTTAAACACTACACTATTATAGCATTATAGATTACTGCAACATCCTATGGATTGGCATCCTGAGACTGGCAGTGGAGGGAGGAATATTCAGTCAGGGAACTCATCTGGCACCTCTCACCAAATTACACCACCACTACCCACAGGATTTTATAGGATGCAGCCATGACAGTTATAGTGGCATCAGGTGGATGGCATCAGGTGGATGCGACGGTCAGGAGTGCTTGTTATCAGCTTCGGCTGATACGCCAACTGCGTCCCTACCTGGACCGTAGAGACCTTGAAACTGTTGTACATGCTTTGGTAACCTCTCGATTGGATTTCTGCAACGCACTCTACATGGGGCAACCCTTGTACCAAACTCTGAAGCTGCAAATGGTACAGAATATGGCAGCCAGATTGGTCGCTGGTATCTCCAGGTCGGACCATATAACACCTATTTTAAAAGATCTACATTGGCTGCCTATTCGCTTCCGAGCTCAATACAAGGTGTTGGTTTTAACCTATAAAGCCCTAAATGGCTTGGGCCCAGGGTACTTGGAGGACCGCCTCTCCCCATATAATCCACCCCGCACACTTAGAACATCCGGGACTAATTTGTTGGAGGTCCCCAGATCTCATCTTGTGAGGACCTCTCAGAGGGCTTTTGCAATCGCTGCCCCATCCTTTTGGAATAAGCTCCCTGTAGAGCTCCGCTCCACCGCCTCATTAGATTCTTTTAAAAAGAATTTAAAAACATACTTATTTCGGTTGGCCTCAATTTAGTTAATTGTTTTTTCTCTGCCCCTTGTTTTCCTTTTTTGACCCTGGATTATTGTGTTTTGATTGTTATTAACCTGGACATGTGTAATTTTTCCTGACTCCTGTTCCCATTTTACATACTAATGTTTTAACTTTTATACTGTAATTGTTTTATTTTGTATTGTAACGGCTTTTATCCTTTGTAAGCCGCCTTGATCATCTTTTTGGAAAGGTGGGGTAAAAATAAAATTTATTATTATTATTATCATCATAGTTCTCTGTGGTGAAAGAGCCGTGGTCTTGGGCTTGTTGCATTTTATTGATCATTGTTCTCTAAGGGGAAAAAAAGCACCCCACATATGAATTATTTTAATTATATGGAGGTGAACCCTTTGCTGAAGTGGTGGATGTGCAGAATTCTACTGCCTTCATCTCCCCCTCCTTCTTAATTCACTGATTATGGGTTTTTAGAGACCAGTTTACCAATCTGTCTTGAAAATTGTGTTTTATTTAGATCAAAATTTGGCAGCAAATCTTTGAAGTATTTTGGGAAATTATAATGCCCAGGTGAGCTCATGGGTTCTTCCAATCTGTGCATAAGAGTTATTTTGTTCTCTCCTAAGTGGTGTTCCTTTTAATGAGAAGTTCATGGATGACTCCTAGAGTGGTATTTGTTTTGTTATCTTAAAGGATGTCAGGGACATTCATTCGTTAAATGTTTCTGCTCTTCAGAAGGCTGTCATGTTCAAGTCTGGAATAAAAATGAAGAACAAAGAGAATACAATGGCTTTGGTGTTGTCCATCCTCAAAAACACCTGGACAACAGGCCAAGAAGGTAAATAGGTTACCTGGTTACAGTCTTCCTCATTAATGTGAAATGTATTGTTTCTCTTCCTTTAGTAATAACTTGTAAATTTGCATCTGTAATGTAAATTATTATAAGCAAAATTTATGCAAATCAGTATTCCCTTTTGTCTTCATTTTTGGTAATGCTTTCCTTGTTTTTTAGTAATGTTCTTGAATAATAATAATAATAATAATAATAATAATAATAATATAATTTTGGACTCCCAATTTTGCAAAGCTATCTTTGGGATGGATGCTGAGAGTCCCATTTCTAGAAATGAAAGCTACATTGCTGTCAGGAAATGACATTGGTGTGGCCACGAGGGGGAGCTGTTGTGCAGGTTATTTGCAGCTCTAGTGGCTATTAGATGTGTCAGCATTCAAACAGTGCATCATCGGAATGTTGATGCAACTGTCAACTGTCTGTTCTCAACTGTTACTGAGGAAGAGTGAGACAGTTGGTGCCTGAGAGTGGGCTGAGTCTGTTACTGAGAGGCAGTGAGATGGTTGTGTGTTAATGTGGCTACCTCAGAGGTTGTGTTATTGTTGGCTGGTGTAAATAGTGTGTATTAGAGACGGATGTCCAATACAGTGTGTATATCTATGTTGTAAATACTGCAAAGGAAGATTAAAGCCCTCGTTTAGAGTGAAGACTTGTAAGAGTCATTATTAGTTGAAGACATCTTAACAGATTCCTTCTTCTTGGCATCCTGTTGATGTGGTTGAACTCTGCAGGTGGTTGTGGTGGACACTGCGCGTCATTTCCATAGGTCCCAACAAGGGTTATGGGAGCAGCACACGAGCCGCAACAATTGCTGCACAGCTTTGTTACTGTTCTTCAAGCAAAACTCACATGAACACAATTGATTTGAGAAAGCAAGCCAATGTAGTAAGACTGTTAAGCCAATAGAAAATCCTTTTTTTATCTTGATCTTCTTTAATTCAACTCACACAGGGCAAAACATCAGTTCTGAAGCCTATCTAGAAGCCATGCCATCTGTTCTGTGAACCCTGCCCACTAATTCCACATTTGTTATATCCAAGTGAGGTATTTGCTATGACTCTTCAATATCAGAGAAACCTATGTAGGCACTACACTAGAGATGTCAGCTCCCTCTCATGCCATTCTTGCATGCAAAGTATTCTTCTCACCTGCAAGATGGGGCCAAATATTATTGTTGGTCTCAAGAAAGTTTTGATATCAGAACAATTTTGGATTCTCATATTAGAGCAGCTAAAAGAGGGAAAGAGAGAAATGGAGACTGTAGCAGCTCAGGGCTTCACCTGCTCTGCAACTATATTGTTCACTTATTACAGGAGCAGTCAGGGCAGTGTGGGCAGGAAAATAGATGCTAGGGAATGTGTGTATGTTAGTATCTCTGTGTGTTCATATAATGAGACAGAAGATGGAGATTATCTGTGAGTTCATGTGTGGTGAGAGAGAGGGAGAGAGAGATTATATTGTATTATTTTTAAATATTGATTTGGACTTTTGTTTATACTCTGCCTTTTTCTTGCCATGGGACCCAAGGCAGCTTACAGTATTTGCAATCCATACATTCAAAAATCCATGCGCTTATAATACTGCAGTTTTGTACATCACTCCTCGTTAGATTTTGCTCTTGACCATACTGATGGGTTGACTTGCCATACCTTCATATTGCTTGGCCATATCCCTTGTAAATCTACTTGTTTGTCTCCATTCTCTATAAAACAATGGCAGACTGTCCTTGAATAACAGAGTTGGAAGAAACCACAAGGATCCTCCCATTTAACCCCCTTCCGTGCAGGAAGAGACGATCAAAATGCTCCTGACAGATGGCCATCCAGCCTTTGTTTAAAAACCTCCAAAGAAGGAGACTCCACCACACTCTGTCAAACTCTGTACATAAACAGTCTAGGGTTGTAAGCATGTGTGTTTGAATTATATATACATTTATATATGTATTTATTTATTGTGTAGTGGCCAGGTTCTAACACAAATTTAAGGGCATTTCCACACCTTTGGGGCTTGAATTTTGGGGACTCTGTATCTGAGTCAAGGCTAAAACAAAAATGCCTCTGGTGATGCATGGCCCTCTCATCAGTTTAGAATGGACTCGGTTTTTATGAGCCATCTCTGAAAAAGCTTGGGCCTTCCCCAATAATGTTTTGATAGAGGGCAAAAAATATTTAAAACTATTCTCAAAATAGTTGAAAAACACGTTTTTGGAAAGTTGAGAAATGCTGACAGAAATCATGGACTGGTGGCAATCTTTTCAATTTGGGACTAAAACACAAAATTCTCATGTGGTATTCTGCAGAAATTTTCTGCAAGAGCATTTTCTGTATGAGGAACAGCATTTCCCACACAGAAAATAATATTTTCACACATATTCTAGAAATATTATTTCCTATGCAGAAAATGCTCTTCCCTACTCAGAAAATACTGTCCTGGGGAATTTATTCTGTGCATAAAAAAACATTTTTCTGCTCAGGAAACAGCATTTTTTGTTCAAGAAATAATATTTCAATAATAAATAAATAAATAAATAAATAAATAAGTTTTCCTCACCTTTCCCTCTGGATCGAGGCAGCTTAAAACCATAGTAATACATACAATACAATATAAAATAAGCCTTCCCATCCTCTTCCTTCCACTCTCACAACAGCCAATATCAATATAAAAATGATTAAAATACCATGCAGTCTTAAGACCAATTTTAAAATACATTAGAGATACATAAATATGCCCATTTCTGCATAGAGACATTATTTTATGCACAGAAAATGCTATTTTCTGGGCAGGAAATTCTGTTTTCTGTGCAAAACAACCATGTGCAAATTTTGCACAGGATATGTCTTGAACTAGAAGTAAGCTTCAAAACTGTGGTTCCTGAAAAATTTCTTGCAGTGGGAAGAAAAATATTAAAATTATTTGTTTCTTCCTTTGAGAAGAAATGTAGCAAAGAATTACACCCCTGTTTTTTGAAAGCTTAGGGAAGCAAGGTCACTAGAGCTTAGAGGCAATTCTCCATTGTTCCCCACTTTCCTTCCTTTCCCAAACTTACCTTTCAGGGAAAATGGCTTTAGGTTAACATAAAGCTCATCTAAATGGCAGAATTTTTCTTTAAATCATATGGCAGAACAATGTTTAAAGTTGTGTCCTGTGTTTTTTATTCTTCCTTCCACAGAATGCTGATTTTGTTATTCATATGGAAGAACAATGTTGAAAGAGGTGTGCCTGGTTTTTATGTTGTTAGGTTTTTAATTATTTTAAAAATATATTCCAAACTATCTGTTTTCAATAGTATTATTTATTTTAAAAAAAATATTTGCAATATCATGTTTTAGCTAATTTCTGTTTTAAAATATTGTAAGCCACCTTCGAACCCATGGCAAGAAAATAAATTCAATGAATAAGTAACTAAGTAATAAAGAATGCTCATAATTTTGCCCAGCAGTGGCACTGTGCTGATATCAGGAATTAAATGTAAGCTGTCTTCCCTGATACCAGTTTCTACCCTCCACACTCATGACATAAATTTGGAAATGGAGGGAAGCAGATATCAGAATAGCCATGGAGAGCAGTTCAGTTCAGCTAACTACAAGTTGAACTGAACTGTTGGTAATAGGAGTGAAGTGGTTCCCCTTCTAAATGCTTTGGGTCCCTCCTGGGAGAAAGATGACATACAAATGAAATATATGATGGTAAAATAATATAACAGAAATTATTTCAAACTGTGTGTGTTGGGGGGGTGGGCAGAGGTGGAGATGAAACTGAAACCCTCAGTTCCAAACTTTGACACCAATCTTTATTTTATTTGTTTGCAGGATGCTGCCACTCCTCTGATATCCACCCAGTAATCCTTGGTTTTACCTCTTTGTCACCCAACATTACCTGAAAAGAGGAGTATGAATTGTTTTGGCCCTAGACTTCAGGGAATAGTATTTTATTCTATGTTTTGTACTTTAGGTTAGCCAGGTGTGTACCTCATGCTTGTGGCAAATAATATTTAATGACAGCATAAATTCAGAAAATCCAGTTGCTTTCTGCAGAATGAATGGAAAAGAGGAGTCTGCACTGATACAGCCTTTTGGCTGTAATTTTCTGGTTTCCATTCATATATGGTAGTTAATGCCATGGTTAATGGCTTTGTGGAAAGAACAATGGCTAGCTGGAGGATACAGGGCTCCAGAGGTCTTCCCTACAATCAATTTTTGTCCATAAGGGATTCTCCTGTCTTCATCAGAGAAAATAGATTCTGCCCAGAAGGGCTGCATGACACTTCCAGGTTCTCGCTGGATTCAGCTACAGTGGAAGATTACTTTATTGGGATTTTTTATTTAATGCAATATCTGAGGCTTTGCACTTTCTGAAGGTGCTTCTAGGCTACTGGTGACAACTAGCAAACAGCCCTCAGTTTTGTCATGGGGCTATTTCTGACTGTCCTTTTCAAAGGTTACCAGAAATTCAGTGGGGAATCGTGGTTACAAGCCAAGGACTGGAGTATCCTTCAATTGCCCCACACTTCTATAATTAACTATTGCTATAGCAGTCCTTCCACACTGTACAATTGTAGGGCTATGATTCCACATTTACTCCAGTCTATGGATTCTTGGGATTAGCACTTTAGGGGTGGATATTTAGAATTCTGAGGCAGAGACCAAACTACATATCCCAGGATCCCATAGAATGCAGCTTTGGCAGTTAAAGTGGCGTCATAGCACTAGAATTATGTAGTGTGGAAGTGTCCCTAATCTGACTTTGCCATCATCTGTTTGTTGTGAACATAATCTGAGGTGAAGTTTTACCCACTCCTGGTTTGCTTTGAGAATAAAGAACATTGGAAAGCAGAAAAGGCTACCCTTCCTTTCCAGTCCTCTCAAGCTGGCCTGCATTAAGCTTTAGTTCCCATAAATGTGTCCCCAGGTGCTTATCAGGCTGTTATGAACTACAAAATTTTCAGTCAGGCTGTATCAAACTGCAGCAACATTTGCAGCCAAATTAAGGCAAAATAACCTCATTATGCCTAGTCCCCAAACTTCAAACAATATGTAATAGGTGAAGAAAAGGATGTGGAAACACTGGCATTGCTGAGATTTGTTTGACATAAATGGTCTGTGCATGGTGAGAAGGCTTGTCAAAGATTCTCCAGCCCTTATGAAAGTTCCATTCTACAACAGGGGGGTTACTGCATGGGCTAAAAGAAACAGCTTCACCCCATTTATAAACCTGTGGTGTGAAATGACAACAAATACATCAGATTACCAACAATTTGTTTTTGTTGATGTGTCTCTACAAGTCATTTCTGACTTATGATGACCCTAAGGCGGGCCTATCATGGGGTTTTCTTCGCAAGATTTGTCAGATATTTGTCATTGCCTTCCCTGAGTACATGACTTGCCCAAGTTCACCCAGTGGTTTAAATAATAATAAATAATAAAATATTTATTTATAGCCTGCCTTTCCTCAGATCAAGGCGGGTTACAGAAAGTGCCATTACAAGATAAAAACACAACAAATATACATTAAAATAGCAATCATCAAATACAATCAGTGCAAACCACAATATAACAATATCCAGCTAGCTTAGAATGTACAACAACAGTAACAGTGAGGGGGGAAGAGGGGAGGCTGACAAGGGAACAGTTAGGGGAAGGCTTGTTGGAACAGGAAGGTTTTCTATGGCTGAGCTGGTAACTGAACCTGTATTTCCAGTCACAGCCCCACACTCAAACCACTGTGCCACACTGGCCCTCTACTATGGATTTAAGAAAAACACTACTAAATTAGCTGGTTCAACTGGGGGGGGGGGGGGGGGGGTGTTATGTACAGGGGGAGTGGCATCATACTTGTGCAGTGCCAATGTGTCACTGGGTGCATTGATGCACTATATGGGCAGTCAGTTGATTGTGCAATTGAATGGCTAATCAAACATGGCTTCCAACGGGCTGGCAGGTAGATGAGACACAAGTTGATTGGCAGCTGCTAGTGGAGTGTTTGTGCATTCATGTGCACATGTTTACAATGGAACAGAAAAAAATGATGATCAGCACAGCTTGTAGCAGTGAATGCTCCATTTTGGTGGATCCTTCCTTGCAGTGGGAGGGGACAGTGTGGACTTCACATCGTCAGATCATTGTGCGAGCCAGCGATACAGTCAGTGGTGGTACGCCAGCCTTTTTCCTCTATCTGTTCCCAGAGATAGTGTCAACTCATGGCTTCCATGTCAACAGGGCAGTGAATCCACTCTTGTCTTTTAACCTGAACTTGTTTAGGGGAATCTCTCCCAAGTGCTGACCTATATTCCCCAAAAGGTTCAATACTTTGGACAGCTCCACAAAAAAGTAATTTAGAATAAGACCAGATTCACTGCCTCACTGATGTATAAGTCCCTGGCTGCCAATGTGTGCCAGAATAAGACAGTCTTGTTGCTTTTGAGGAGAGTGTGAATCATATTTTATGCTTTTTGCTCAAAAAACTCCTCCCTGTGTGCCAAACTAGTGTATTTTTCCCATTCTGAAGCACAGAAACTCAATAAACCCAACAGACTCAATTAGTAATCCCAAACACAAAAGGAGTCCATCCAATGCTATTTTGAGCAGTCCTTGCATAGTCTCTGCTGAAAAGCATTAGTAGTTTATGTCACATCTGTGCATTTTACAGAAATTTGCAAAGGCAGTTGAGGTGTTTTGGTGCATGTACACCCACATCAGAAATGTTTGTACAAATAATTTTTTTTGTTGTTAGAAAAGTTCTGCATTGTGGGAAAATATGACGAAATGTGAAAAAAGGAAGAAGTCTCCTCAATCTCATCTAATGAGGAGAAAATGCATGATTTTTCCCAGTGTGATGTGCTAGCAGAATGTGCCATAAGCACTCCCCACCTTGTCAATAAAAATCTAACAATAAAAAATTAAAAACTGTGTAACTTGCTGCTGTTTTATGACATCTGAAATCAGCAGACCAATTTCAGACTGATATTGTGGTTTTTAGCTAATTGTTAATATTTGTTTATATTCTTAGACTGTAAGCCAGAGGCAGGTTTTTTGGTTTTATTGGTAGTTGAATGTTCATTTTGTACAGTACTGTGCAAATTTATAACACTTTATAAATAAAATTTGATAATAATAATTTCAAATTCCCACCTTCTAATCTCTAAACTCAGTTAAAACCTGCCCTCTGTGATGGACCAGTTATTGTTAACAGCCTCTTGCCACAGCAACTATTCCTTGTAGCTGAGTAACTTGACAGCGTTATATTCTTACTCCCTTTTGATCCATAAGTATGTTTTGACTGGACTGGCTGGAATAATAAAAATTGTGAGTTGGTTAATAATGTCTTCCTTATTTCATATAGCTATTTTTGGAATTAATGCTAAACTTTATGTGTTGGTCTTGTTTTAAATTATAATGCTGCATGCACATTTTCTGAGGTTAGGAATTATTTTCTAATTCCTAGAAATGGGAGGAAATGATGAATACAAACACATTTTCGTGTGTTAATTTCTGTCAGAAACATCTGTACAAAGGAGACAAAATATTAAGCATGGAATATTATGTTCCTTTAAGTGATAAAATATACTCATGGGAATGCCATATGTCAACAAAATAATTTGATCACGTTCACAGTTAAGTCCTGACATTTCAGTCTGAGCCCTAGATACCAAAATCATTTTGTTATCTTGGCAAGCAATTCCAGTGGTATTCTCTTGCTGATCACAAGTGGCTTAGATCTTGGATATGTAGAGACCATACCACTTGGAATTAAGACAGCTGTTTGTTTACAGGCACACAGAGATTTTTTAAAACAAAATTAACAAAATTAATGAAAAAGATTATTTTCTGTTTAAAATTTTTTTTGAACATTCTCTCTCCCATTCTCTCTGATGAATCACTTGCCAAAGGCATTTCAACCTCATTTTAAAGGAAAACAAACTAGA
This sequence comes from Sceloporus undulatus, assembly GCF_019175285.1. Classification (NCBI taxonomy): domain Eukaryota; kingdom Metazoa; phylum Chordata; class Lepidosauria; order Squamata; family Phrynosomatidae; genus Sceloporus; species Sceloporus undulatus. Next base: position 164,028,307 of record NC_056523.1, read on the forward strand.
TAACAAAATCACTTTTCCAGTTTTGGTATCTGAAAATGTGACACTATGAGTTTTATCTTCATACTTATTATTAGTGTGTCCATCAATAACTCACAAGATGTAGCTTAATTATCCATTTCTAGTCCATGGTAAATTAAACTGTTGAATTAAATAGAAATCATAAATAATCTAAACCACTTATCTGGGCACAAACTAATCATCTTTCCCTCCAGTCTTGTCATTGATTCACAGCTGAATGGACACACTGCCTCCTCTGAAAAACAGTGCATTCAAAGTGATGTGAAAAAGCTCCAAACACCTAGTTAATCCTTGATGGTTGGTTCACACATGCAAGCTGTCACTTTACTGCATGTTGATTAATGCCCAGTATGTATTTGTGCATCATCCCATAGATTCTTATCACAACATACAGGGGAGACATCATGAGAAAGTTGTCTGTACATGGCAGGCACTTAGTCCTGACAGAGGCCTACTCTAATACTTCAGTATGTAACACCATTGCATAATCCCACCATCTCTACTAAGGGGTAATGGTATATATCACAAAGATAGTAGCATTCTCAGTGTATCTTGTGTCCTCCATGACAGATTTAAGATTTCCATACACCATGCAAGATATAATGCCACACTCATTTAACAATCTAAGAATTACATTTGGCCTTGCCAGTTTCTGAAGCAAGCTAGGAATCATCTTCATCCAAAGTTTAACATAGGGAGGTAGCATGAGTAAAGAGGAACAGCAGATGTAAGATTTTGAAACCTTAGACATATCCATGATTCCATTTGGAGGATATGTTCCTTAACTCAGCTACTTTATGTACATATATTATCAGAAGACTGGTAAAACTCCTACAGCTAATGCAAAGGGACTCCATGAAGCTGATTTCCCTATCTGTTTTGTCCAATGTAGGTTTAAGTAAAATGATTGCAAAATAAGCTGCTCTTTGCAGTATTTATGATCCATTCAGCCTGAGAAAGGACTTGAATTTTCCTCTGAGATTTACAGCTCATTTTCTAGACCCCCAATACTTGGAATATGTTCTGAGTAAGCATTAATCCTACAGCACACTCTAAAAATCAAATAATAAATCTTTAAGCAAATAATATATATTTTCCATTCAGTTGCTGTCAAACATGAGCATTCCTTTGGAAAGGCATAACATTGAAAATGGAGATGAAGAAAATTCCTAAAATCTTTTTCATGTATCATCATCATCATCATCATCATCATCATCATCATCATCATCATCATTGGCCATCCCATTTCATGAAAGCACCAGCAAATGTGCAAAGTAGAAGAAACTGAATTATGGCATTTGGCCAAAACAAACTGTCACTCTCCCCTCTGTTATTTGACTTGTGTTGGTCTCTGAATAGTATCATGTAAGATGAATCTATGTAACAGGGTCAGATGTGTCTGTGGCAAAATGCCTTTGCATTAGATGGTTGCTGTTAGCTCCTGGTTGCTGTGGTTTTTCTTTTAAGTTTATTTTTGTTTATGTTTACCTCCAAATCTTTTAAACCAGTGGTTCCCAACCTGTGGGTCGGGACCCCTTTGGGGGTCGAATGACCCTTTCATGGGGGTCGCCTAAGACCATTGGAAAACACCTATTTAATTACAGTTATGAAGTAGCAACGAAATAATTTCATGGGTTTGGGTCACCACAACATGAGGAACTGTATTAAAGGGTCACGGCATTAGGAAGGTTGGGAACCACTGTTTTAAACTTTTATACTTGTGTTTGTAATATTCCTTTATTAAATTGGTCTATGTTGGGTGCCAATTTTGTACCAGTCTCTTAGAATCTATGTAGCCAGTGTCTTGGTACTTTTAGTTTGCTGCTTTCAGGGCTATTGTAGAGGTGAAATGACATTCCTAATCTCATTCTGATGACGTACATATCACAAACACCAAATTGGAAGTGTTATGTTGGGTAAGTGGGGGAGGAGACATGGAAGGGAGGAAAAGATGGTAGAATGGGCACCCAGCTTATCTTAAAGTGTGTGTGTGTGTGTGTGTGTGTGAGAGAGAGAGATCTAAGTAGTAGTTTCTTCTCTGACATCTTTCTGCAGAAGACATTTCTTTGAGGGAGGGTATAAAGAGCAAAACCAGTAAGCCCATACCACTAAAAGTTTATTGCTGAAATCTCAACTAAGTAAACTGCAGGAAGGGAATGGATCTCCTGACTCAAAAAGGTTTAACAGAGGAAAAAGATATGACAACATTCTGTTTGAAATTAATTTCTCCTCTCTACCATGGACCTCTGATCTCACATGTGTTCCCTTTCCCCCATCCTTGATTCTAGACCAGATGTTTTAATTTCTGTTATCTTCTAACTGTCCACCTCTATGAACACCTATATACACTCTTGTACAAGTAAACGCCAATAAGCTTTACTTCCAGGTAACTATGCTGCTTCTATCTGATCCCAGCATCTGATACTTGAAGTGTTCACCTCATTCTCTGTAGTTTTAAAAACATTTCCAGAACAAAAGTTTTCTTCTGCATTCACATAAGTGTATACAGAAGCTTCATCAATCTTGTATTCGGGGCAGCTAGTGTTGTAGGAAGGTCAGGAACAGAAAGGGTGAAGGGAAAGTATTCATGAATGTCATGTACTGGCTGACCTTAATTCAGAAACCTAAGCTTTAGTAGAAAAACTGAAGGCTTTACTTAGAAAACTAAAATGATTCACAGCACGGTGATGTTGTTAGGACCAAAACAATTTTGGTCACACAGTATGTTAAAATCACAAAGCAATTCAAACTCCTTTGAATGCTCAAACCCCATTCATTCCCAAAGCAAAACATTCCTTTTCTCAGGGCTGCCCAGTTGTTTCTCTCCATATCAGGCATTCCCATGGAACTGACCTTGACAGCCCCTGGTGCATATTACCTCCACTTCACTTCCGCTTGTTACCCAACTCCAGGAAAGATATATATTCTTTCCACCCAAACATACCATAGGATGACATGTCCCATTATCCAGAAATACAATGCAAAGCAGGTACAAGCACAGTAAGCAAGACATAAAAAGAATATATGCATACTTAACTTACAAATGGGTCCCACAACAAAATATTGAGGTATATAATGCTCCAACCACTTCATTCCATTCCCCTTCTCCTAACCACCAGCAGTCACTCAGCATTCTATTTCTATTCTATTGAGCATGCAAAAGAATACTGCGGATATGTCTATGAAAACTACTAAATATATGTCCCTTGGGTGGGATACAGAACACCATTTTGGGGCGGCTTGCACCCGCTCCATTCAGGCATGGATTGGGGCCAGGGCAGCCACAGCAGCAGCCCAAAGGCCCCAATCCGGCGCTTTTTGGGACCAGGGAGAAGCGGCAAAATGCCACTTCTCCCTGGTCCAAAAAGGGATGTCCTTGGGGCTTCATGCCCCAGGATGCCCCAGGAGACGCAGCCAGGAGAGAAAGGGGCCACTTGGCCCCTTTTCCCTGGCGCCGTTCCCACAGCTGTTTTGTGGCTGTGGGAACGAAGTGCCCTCCAGAAGGAGTTCCATTTCGGAGCTCTTTCCAGCGCCGCTGTTAGGCCGCCACAAGCGGCCTGACGTGGCACAAACATGTCATGTCCGCGCCATGTTGTTTGGACGCAGCGCAGCCATGTCATAATGGCGGCACCCATGTACACAGGGCACCACCATTATGCTGCTGGCGGTACATATTAGGGTTAGGGAGCGTGTAGATGGTGCGCGCTCTCTAACCCTAATACCAGTGCTGGTACACTGCTTTTGGGCGGTCTGTACCGTGCCTTAGTTACTCATTTTTGGAGTCCTGCCTTTTTGTTTCTAGCATGGTCACAATAGCACCCATGATGGTGCAGTAGTTTGAGTGCTAGACTAGGATTCCAGAAGACCAGGATTCAAATCCCTGTTCACTGTTCACTGATGAAAACCACTGGGTGACTTGGTCAAGTCACACACTCTCAGCCTTAGAGAAAGGCAGTAGCAAAAAATAAATAAATGGGGTCATCATCAATCAGAGCTGACTTGAAAGCACATAACAACATCAGTCTGGCCACAATATGGATATAGTGCAAAATGCTGCCTTAATATGTTTATACATTTTATTACATTATCTTGAGTTTATAAAGCAGCCATCAGTTGTGAGTGATATATGAAATGATAAATATAGAAGTGATAACATGAAATGTAATAAAGTTGTACTCCATTGGTGGATCACAGTGAAATCAGACATCTGGCAAACAACGTACAGCTTAGATAAGGTGTGCGGTGGTATTTAGTCATAGTCTGTCTCAACTATGGCATTGTGGATTTTGTCCTGGGTTTTTGGAGGGGTGAAAAATGTTTTCTCCAATTTTTGCATGTCACACACTTTTGCTGCAGAGCTGGCTTTGCACACACTTCTAATTGGCTGGCAGCTGCAGTCCTTTTTATTTATTTCTTAGAATCATAGAATCATAGAATCGTAGAGTTGGAAGAGATCACTAGGGCCATCCAGTCCAACCCCCTGCCATGCAGGAAATCCAAATCAAAGCATCCCTGACAGATGGCCATCCAGCCTCTGTTTAAAGACCTCCAAGGAAGGAGACTCTATCACCCTCCGAGGGAGTGCATTCCATTGTCGAACAGCCCTTACTGTCAGGAAGTTCCTCCTAATGTTCAGGTGGAATCTCTTTTCCTGTAGCTTGCATCCATTGTTCCGGGTCCTGTTCTCTTCTTCATTATGTGTATATCTTGCTCTTTTCCCAAGGAATTTACACTGGCATTCATTGTTTCTCTTCCACACAATAGTCTCTCACTCCACTGTGGGCTAGCCCAAAACATTTTGCTGCCTATTTTTCTTTCCCAGAGAGTTTATTACATCTTATTGCTGCTGTTGTTAAAAGTTGGGAGTCAGACATTCTTGTAAATCTGCTGTCATTACCCAAAGATACATTATTAGATCTAGATCTGTCTTTTGCTCATCCTTGAGTTAGAACTACAGAGTGTTCAAGTAAAACATCTTTTATTTAATACCCCAGAATCTAACTTGTAGTATCAATGAAGACAGAAGACGCAAATGTTATAATCCCCACTATCCATTTTAAGAACATTGGTCAAGAGGCAAAGAATATTTGCTAATTTTCTCATCTTTGTTGAAAAAGGGTTTCTTGAAAAAAAAAAATGGCTAACCACTACCTTGACACCTCAGGATTTTTTGGTGAAAATTTCATACTTTTTCACTATTCCAGAACAAGCAAAAATGTTGTATGTGCAGCAGTTTTGCACACTGCTGTGTACAAAAAAACAAAAAACGTTTTCACACAAAACATTATCTTTACAACAAAGTTCAAAATGCAAATGAAATAGATGCCAAGGCCTGGAGGAAGACTTTTCAGATTCTCTGTTCTTGCATGCAAGAATGAAATAAGCAACAATTTACACCCCTAAGCAAGAGTGCATGCTTCAATTACTCAATTTTCTCATTAAGCAAGAACAAAAAGAGAAATAGAGTATGTGATATGCTTACGGCTACTGTATGGAGTCAGAAAAGCAAGCAGAACAGAACTGAGTTTCTCTCACATTGGCCAGGAACCTGTTCATGAAATGTATTGGCATAACTCCTGATATGAAACACCAACTGTAGGGTGTCCAAGCACAACGTCATTTTCACAACCATTGACTGAGCACAGGGCTAACCCAGGCATATTCTGGATGCTTATGGGCACCTAGTGAAGAAGGAGCATCATTATACTGGAAGTGAATCCTGTTCATTCTCCATCTGGTACTCAAGAAGAGTCCTAGCCCCACTCCTAGTCAATGCAAGAATAGCTGTGCTGGGCTCTGCACTCCCAGTCAATGACTGGGAGAGCAGAGCCCACCACAGCTATTCTTGCACACGGGAAAGGAAACAATGATAAGGAAGCCATTTTGGATTTCTCCAAGAATATGAGTACATAGGCAGGAAGCTACTCTTCACCAACATGCTTGGTGGATCTAAGCCTTTCTGTTTAATGTTACCTGAAGGTATATTGTCACTGTTTCTGAATAATGGGAGGAAATCAGGCAGGGGTCATTACAAAGTAGTGTTGGGTGAGGGGAGATGGGTTTTATCTTTATATTATCTGTGGCACATTTTACTGAACTGGTAAACTAGTGCTATGTTTTAAGGAGAGGGAATTTCATTATTTTCCAGGTGAATTTATAACATGTACAGTATTGAATTTTAGGTGCAAGATCTTTTAATGTTACTCTGCACTGTTGAAGATTACTTGGCAAGACACTGTATTGATTTCTCCACCTATCATCATCTTGTTGAGACATTAGATCAATGGAAAAGGCATTGTAACTGAGACAGTGTAAGGATGAATTGTGTGCATTGCCAATGGTTTTCTCAGAAACCTTTGAAAAAAACAAAAATCAAACTGAAAATAGAATTCCCTAGCTAAGGATTTGCTTCTCAAAGTTGATTTAAACATTTGCCTCCACCCTCATCCATGAACATAAAGACACAAAGCAATGTTTTGGGTTAAGAGTCAAAGTGTTATGAACTCCTCTTATGCCTTTGAATACAGTCACTGGGGATTGTGAGCAAGAGGCTGCAATCACTTGCACATCCTGCTTACAGGCTTCTGTCTTCATACTGGAGGTAATATATGATTCGTAGTCACTGATAGCCTTATCTTTCATGAATTTGTTCAATCCCTCTTTAAAGCCATCCAAGTTGGCAGCCACTTTTTGCAGCAAATCCCATAGCTTCACTATGTGCTGAGTAAAAGATGTACTACATGTCTTCCATCCTGAATCTCTCCTCTCCACAGTTCTGCCTCATTGGATTAGCCAAACCTCTAATTTTACAACAGAGGAAGAATCAACCCACTTTCTTCACAATGTGCATAATGTTATATTTCTCTGTTGCCCCCCCCCTTTGTTCTTTGCATCCATCCTTAAACACACACATTATTACTTTCAATTATTGTTAGTGTCACAAATGGTATATAGCATCATAAAAGTAGTAAGAGAAACATTTTTATTTAAGAAAAAAAAAACCTATGAAGTGATAGGTCTAGTGGCACTGGCATGTCTTGTGTTATCAACATGTTTAGAGGGTATGCTATGGTGAAAGAGATTTTGAACAACAGAGGGGGGGGCACTTTGCACTTATAAGGGGATGACATTAAAAAGTGGAACTCTGGAAGTATACATCTCTTGATCACGTCCAGAGGGGCAAGAACACTATTACAACTGCTTCTCCCAAAATCCACTACAGCAACTTGCTTCAGATCACAAGGCACAAGGACTCATCGCCAAACCCATTCAGAGAATTAGTGTTAAGTCCAGTAGCTCTTTAGTTCAGAAATCCAGGCTTCAGTAGGAAAATTCAGAAAACCTTTATTCAGCAATTACAGAGATATTCACCAGAGATGTTTGTTGTGAGAACCAACCAGCAAGTGTTAGGAAAACATAATTAAAGCATACACAATTTCAAAACTTTGGCAGGTCACATTGTCATTCAAAGAATCATAGAGTTGGAAGAGACCACAAGAGCCATCCAGTCCAACCCCCTACCATGCAGGAACTCACAATCAACTCATCCCTGACAGATGGCTATCCAGCCTCTGCTTAAAGACCTCCAAAAAAAGGAGACTCCACTACACTCCAAGGCAGTGTGTTCCATTATCAAATAGCCCTTACTGTCAGGAAATTCCTCCTAATGTGAAGGTGGAATCTCTTTTCCTGTAGCTTGCATCCATTGTTCCATGTTCTAGTCTCTGGAGCAGCAAAAAACAAGTTCGCTCCATCTTCAATGTGACACCCCTTCAAATACTTAAACAGGGCTATCATATCACCTCTTAACCTTCTCTTCTCCAGGCTAAACATCCCCAGCTCCCTAAGTCTTTCCTCATAAGGCATGATTTCCAGGCCCTTCAACATCCTTTTTTAATTGTGGTGCCCAGAACTGGACATAGTATTCCAGGTGAGGTCTGACCAAGGCAGCATAGAGTGGCACTATTACTTCCCTTAATCTAGACACTATACTTCTATTGATGCAGCCTGAAATAGCATTGTCTTTTTTAGCTGCCACATGTTCAACTTGTGGTCTACTTGGACTCCTAGATCCCTTTCACATGTAGTCTCCTTAAGCCAGGTGTCTTTCTATCCTATATCTATGCATTTCATTTTTCTGCCCTAAGTGCAGTATCATACATTTCTCCCTGTTGAAGTTCATTTAGTTAGCTTTGGCCCAGTTTTCTAATCTAGTAAGGTCATTTAGAGTTTTGATCCTGTCCTCTGGAGTATTAGCGACTCCTCCTAATTTGGAGAAGATTTGATAAGCATGCTCTCTATTCCTTCATCCAAGTCACTGATAAAAATGTTGAATAGGGTCCAGGACAGAACCCTGTGGCACCCCACTGGTCACTTCTCTCCAGGATGAAGAGGAGCCATTGCTGAACAGCCTTTAAGTTCAGCCAGTCAACCAATTACAAATCCATTTAACAGTTGCCTTGTCCAGCCACATTATACCAGCTTGTTTACAAGAATGTCATGGGGAACCTTGTACCTTACTGAAACTAAGATATGCTATATCTATAGCATTCTTTTTGTCTACCAAACTGGTAATTTTGTCAAAAAAGGAGTTCAGGTTAGTCTGGCATGACTTTTTTCTCAGAAACCCATGTTTCTTTATTGTGATTATGACATTAATTTCTACATGTTCACAGCTACTCTGTTTAATGATCTGCTCTAAAAGCTTTCTTGGAATTGATGTCAGACCAACTGGACGATAACTGTTGGGATCCTCTTTTTTTAAAATAAATATCTGTAATCTGATGAAAAATTGGGTATAAGCCTGCTCTACCTGGGTCCAGTCCTCTGTACACCAGGGACAACGTCTAACCGAAGCAGTTGCCTTCCAGCTTCAATCGATTTTGGATGACACCGATTTTCTGGACCCATTTCAAACTGGCTTCCGGGCGGGCTATGACGTTGAGACTGCCATGGTCGCCTTAGTTGATGACCTCTGTCTGAGCATGTACAGGGGAAGCGTGTCCCTGTTAGTGCTCCTTGACATCTCAGCGGCTTTCGATACCATCGACCATGGTATCCTTCTGGAACGCCTGGCTGAGTTGGGTATCGGGGGCACTGCTCTGCAGTGGTTCCAGTCCTACCTCTCTGGTAGATTCCAGATGGTGGAGCTGGGGGACTGTCGTTCCGATAAGAGGGCCCTTACATCTGGTGTCCCTCAGGGAGCGATTTTGTCCCCTATGCTTTTTAACATCTACATGAAACCGCTGGGAGAGATCATCCAGAGACACGGGGCGCGGTGTTATCAGTACGCTGATGACACCCAAATAATTTTCTCTGTGTCTCCGACTGATGTAGTAACTAAGAATGGCATCTCTCCTCTAGATGCCTGCCTGGCGTCGGTAATGGGCTGGATGAGGGAAAACAAACTCAGTGTGAATCCAGGGAAAACGGAAGTACTGGCGATAGGTTCCCCGGTCCTGGGTGGTAAGATCTGTCATCTGGTCCTGAACGGGGCCACGCTCCCCTTGAAGGACTCGGTGCGCAGCTTGGGTGTACTCCTTGACTCGTTGCTCCAGCTGACTTCGCAGGTGGATGCGACGGTTAGGAGTGCTTGTTATCAGCTTCGGCTGATATGCCAGCTGCGCCCCTACCTGGATCGTCGGAACCTTGAAACTGTTGTACATGCTTTGGTAACCTCTCGGTTGGATTTCTGCAACGTGCTCTACATGGGGCAACCCTTGTACCAGACCCGGAAGCTACAGTTGGTGCAGAACATGGCAGCCAGATTGGTCACTTGTAGTTCCAGGACGGACCACATAACCCCTGTTTTAAAAGATCTTCACTGGCTGCCTGTTCGCTTCCGAGCTCAATACAAGGTGTTGGTTTTGACCTATAAAGCCCTAAATGGCTTGGGCCCAGGGTGCTTAAAGGACCGTCTCTCCCCATATAATCCGCCCAGCACACTCAGATCATCTGGGACAAACCTGCTAGAGGTCCCTAAATTTCATCTGGCAAGGACCTCACAGAGGGCTTTTACTGTTGTTGCCCCTTCATTGTGGAATGAGCTTCCCATAGAGCTCCGCTCCTCTGCATCACTAGTTTCTTTTAAGAAACAATTAAAAACATATTTATTTCAGCTGGCTTTTTCACCTTAGCTAATAGTGTTCTCTTTTTCTGCCCCTTGTTTTCTGTTTTCTTGACCCCACATTATTGTAAATATTGTTGCTTATTTAGCCCCTGATGAACGTGATTTGTATCGATTCCTGTTTATATCCCCTTGTAATGTCGTTTTAAATTTTTATACTCTGATGTTTTAACTGTATTTTTGTAAGCCGCCTTGATCACACCCGTGGAAAGGCAGGGTAGAAATAAAGATTATTATTATTATTATTATTAAAAAAACATCTAGGGGTAGCCGTGTTGGCCATATAGTAAATTCAGTAACATCCAAACAATGATACCTTTATTGGGCCAATGAAAATGAACAATTACATGTTGCAAGCTTTTGAAGTCACAGTGAGTTTGCAACATGTAATTGTGCATTTTGGCCCAATAAAGGTATCATTGGCCCTGTACAGATGGCCCCTTTGTGGCACGTCCACAACGTGCTAGGGTTGCCTCGGGGCGGCGCGTGCTCATGCCCCGCAACCCTAGCACGTCGTGGACGCACCACCATTATGCAGCGTCATACAGATGGCGCGTGTAATGATGACGTCGCAGCTGTGCCGCCTTCAAATGGCGCTGCGCAGCTGCGACATAACTGCGGCATCTTTGGTGCTTTGTGGCACCGCAAAAAGGAGCCACTTTTTGGGGCTCCTTTTTTGCTGCGCAGCAGCGCTGCACAATTTGTATGCTGCGGTGCTCCTGAATAGCAAAGAGAGGTGCCAAGGAGGCACCTCTTTTTGGCAGTCTGTACCCCGCCACTGTTTGGATGTTATTGGATTTGCTATATGGCTTACACGGCTACCCCTAGATGTTTTTTGGAGTTCAAGATACCACATTTTAGCTGCCAGAGGGGAATCCTATGGAAACAGCCAGTGCACTGAGACCTTGCCATCTGAGGCGTCTGCCTCCAACAAAGGTAAAGCAATTTTTTCTAATATTGGGACTGATCGGTATGTTTTGCCTGTACACCACCTAAAGTTTTCCTGATGCAAAACATGAAGACTTCTTGAGAAATTCAGTGTTCTCTACCTACATAGGAGCCTATGGCTTCACAAAGGAAGGAGACATGCTGGATTCCAAGGAAATATATTCTTTGAGTTGCAAATGGACATTAAATTTCTTTGACTTTGAAAATTTACCAGTGACCATATGGCCAAAAGGGGAGGTGCCAGCCTGCAGATGGCATTGCCTACCATCTGAACTAAGACCAGAAACAGAAAATGTAGGCCTATGACTAACATCTTAAATTTCTCTCTCCTGTTTGCTTGATGAAGAAGCCAGTGTAACTTTAAAAGCTTGCAACATGTAATTGTGCATTTTCATTGGTCCAATAAAGATATCATTGTTTGGATGTAACCAAAGTCAGTAAGCTTTATTCAGAAGCAGACATGTTTATGACTGTACAGCTGCTGTTGTTTAAATAGCAAATTGATCCTTCCCTTCCCAGGGTAAGTCTATTTCCCTTGAAGCTGATCTCCCTCCCCACTGCATTACATCTGGTCTACATATCACACAACATTACTTTTTGCAGCCTAATCTGCAAAGGTCAAAGCTTGATTGGAGAATGCTTTGGTGGGATAAGCCCTTAGATACTGGATCACATTAAAGTGTCAAGTTTAACGTAGAAACACATTGCTTTGCATCAGGACCCTTGTAAGCTTCAAAGGCATAAAGCAATATCTTCAAGGAGCTCAAGCTTTGGGCTTTTAAAATATTCTTTTTAATACTACAGTATCATATCCCTCCAAATCTCTTGCCCTCAACCTGGTTCATGGCAGGAACATTTAATGATCATGACTGTGAGACATCTGCTGGAAGAGTAATCACAGGGAGAAATCCCAGGTCTCTCAGTACTGTATACCAAATCTCATTCTAATAATTAAATGAATAGGACAGAGTAGGGCAATGTTGCACATTACATGAGTAGCAAACCAGCTTGACCTTATTTAGAATCCTGATGGCCAGCAGCATCACTGGAAGGGGTTGCTGGAGGTTCAGATCGCATCAGGTGACATCTTAGAAGAGGGGTGACACCCAGTCAGGCCTTCCTCCCACTGTGGTATGTATGTGTATGCATGCAGCACCAGCTCCTTTTCCACTGCCCAGATCTCTCTCTGAGGAATTTGGGCAGCAGAGGAGGGGGAGGAACGAACTCGTTTTTCAAGTCTCTGCCCATAGGCCATCATGTCATTCCCCTTGCTCAGTGCAGGAAATGCAGCTACAGCATCCCCAGCAGGAGCTGTCCAGGTTCCTCTTTTTGAAGATATGCACAGAAGGAGCCCCCACCACCTGTCTAGGTAATTGGTTCCATTGTTAAATCTTGCTTATTGTCCAGAAATTCCATTAAATATCAAAGCTGTTGAAAGATAGAGCTGTGTAAATCAAAGAATTTGTTGTGGGCCCTAGAATTAATCTGTTCCCTTGGATATCATGAGACATGCTTTCCTGATACTAGTTTTGAAATAAAATACAGTAGAGAGGCAAGACAGCTTTGGTATGCAGATTTGGGCAGGGGTACTCTCCTGTCTTTTGCCTTAGGAGGCAAAATACATTGGTTTAGTTCGCCTCAGAAAGCTTTAGCAGAGCATGAAGGTTCCTCCATTGATTTCTTATCAATCTTAACAGAAGCCACACTTTATGAATAGAATCCTCTTGGTGACATAGTATATCTGGGGTCAGGCAGTTTTAAGTACTCTTTTCATTTTTGCTCAAGGGAGCATCCAGTACCACTTTGTATAATGGGATTCCCCAGTCCACAAAAGGACTGCAGGATGACACAAGGCACAGTTTACCCTATTTATACTCAAACCACCATTGATTCACCCTGTGTGTGTGTGTGTGTGTGTGTGTGTGTGTGTGTGTGTATGCGTGCACTAGGATAGCTCTGCTGTGCTGTCACTTTGGCTGGCAGCCATTGTCCTTCCAGACCTGCACATATTATACATATCCTGGTGGTGTGTCACTGTATGCCAGCATTAGAAGGGCTCTCAGGCTCTTTACAGACCGCTGAAATATGGCAGTCTGCCAGCGCTGCTGTTTGCTGTGCGAGGGAGCTGCTGCGTGCAAACTGCGCGACTCCCTCATGCAGCAAAAAAGGAGCTCCAAAATGGAGCTCCTTTTTGCGGTGCAGCTATGACACCATGAAGCGCCGCTGGCACACTCGCGACGTCATAGCTGCCATGACACATGCGGAAGCACAGCATCCGCTACGAAAAAATGGTGGCGGCCGTCTGGAATGGCCGTCGTCATTTTAGGGTTAGGGAGGTGCGGAAGCACCGCACCTCCCTAACCCTAGTACGTGCTTCGCACGTACTTTAATGGCGGTGTGTAACCCGCCCATGTTTCCTTTTCCAACAATGTCAGAAGAAAAAGGTCCACTGATTTTTAGATGGTCTCTGGCATCATGAGTGGCTGTTTCTTCTACTCCCTCTTGATTGCCATGTGTCTTTTCAATGTGAATGCTTTGTATGTGATGCAGCAGATACATTTGTAGTCTGTTGGTGGGTGGGTGGAGATGGGTTATTTTGTTCCTGCTTGTTCCTGGGCTGCTGATAAAATGTGCTGGTAGATAGTAGACCTTGGTATGACCAAGAAAAATTATTGGTCAGATTAATGAGGATTTTTTATGCTTCTTGAATGCTGGACCTTTAAACAGTTCAGGCATAGCTGTCCAGTGCTGTCGTCTTGAGTACGCATTCTTCCTTCACAATTTTAAAATACAATACTGAGCAATACTGTTTTATTTGTTTTAAATAGATTGCACAGGACTGAAATTAGCCCATCCATGCTGTACAGTACTGATCAAGATGCATTTTTCCGTTGTCTAACAGCACACTTCAGATGCCATGTTTTGATACACTTAATTAACCAAATGGCACATTCTGCTAATTAAGTATGCCTTGATTGAGCTGTATGTTGTGCTTACTGTTTCACTCATTCTCTGACTTGCTAGCACACCTCTTCTTATCTAGTCAAAGACAATGAGTAAACAAGGCAATGCTGAACATGACTGTGTGTGCCTCCAGAACACTACTGTGGGTTTTATTGAGTTGGAAAGAGTTGATGAAATTGCACACACTTTACTTATTGCTCCATTATTCTTTGCTAATCGAGGCATATAATTTAGTGGAGAGTTTACACCCCCTACTCAAAAGAGGTGAATACAAATTTTGTTCAATACTGTACATTATGCTAAAGAGGAATGTTTACTACCTGCTGAGTGTTTAGACTCATGGTTGAGAACAGAATTCTATAGTTTTCATCTTAGTCAATATGAGCTGATGGCTGTGCAAGCCATTGCTTTGGCAAACTCATTATCTTACCATTAGTGGGGTATTGATGGAAGTTAACCAAGGTAGTTATTTGACCAGAGGAAGCTTCCAGAGTAGGAGGGGGAACAGAGGAAGAAACAAATAGGAGATGAAGTTGGAAAGCAGAAAAGATTTCCGTCTAGGCACACATTAGCTATTGATGAAAACCTACCAATACAGAAATAAGATCCAAACAGCTAATCCCTGCTGTCCTACCACTGTTACCTCATTTGGTGGCTGATACTTCTGCAACCCATTAATAGAGCCATCAGACATACACATACTTGGGAATAGCCATTGCTGAAAATAGTGGATGCACTTCAGAGTAAACCTATATAGTATTGTACTGTACAACCACAATTATATGCCCATTTATTTTCATTTTCATTTGGCAAGAGTAATGCTCATTAAAGACTATGACATGGCCAAGATGGTGCTGCAAGGAGCATGGCTTATGATTGTTAACTAAAAAGAAAAGGCTTGCACAATGCATGTATTTACTTGCAAAGACCTTGAAAGTACTATATAAGTTAGAAACTTTGGTCAAAAGATCTACCCAAAAAATCTGGGTTGATTTATTCGTGTAAGTACTGCACCTTAACTCTTTTTTTTTAAAGTAACTATTTCCTATCTGAGTAGAGTGTCAAAAGGTAAGAGCTTAGTCCATCCTAGGAGAACCTAAAAGAAGCACCAACCCTTGCTACTCTCTCTTTTGGCATTTTTGAATGTGTGACCAAGATAGTCATGGTGGTAGCAGCTCTTTGGCAATTTCTGCCAAAGGAGTGCCAAGAGAATAGAGGGAAGTCAGTGGCCCAGTACATACGGGCCCTTTGCAACGCCCTCGTCACGTGCAAGGGTAGCCTGGGGGCGAAGAGCCCACATGCCCCGCAACCCTAGTATGTGATGAGGGCGTAACAATGGCAGCACCTGTATACATGGGTGCCGCCCTGTATACATGGGTGCTGCCATTATTACCTAAGTGCCATGCGGCATCCGCACAGTGCTACACAGGGCTTATGTAACCAGTGGCGTACTCACTATGCCGCCACCGTGGCTTTAGAAGAACCCACTTTTCGCGAGTTCTTTTTCCGCCGGTGGGAAGCTGTGTGGTTTGGCGGCTGTGGCTTCCCGCCGGCGGAAAAACAGGCACTGGAAGTCCGCCCTTTTTGAGCAGTCTGTCCCGAGTCAGTGCTTATTTTAGGTTTTCTTGGGATGGAGTAAACTATTGCCTTTTCCAGTCTGCTCAGAAAAGGGGATGGCTACTTCGTGTGTGTGTGTGTGTTTTAACATTGTAGCTAAACCCTTGCATTTACATCTTTTTTGACATATGCACACATTCTTAGTGCTATCTGAGCCTAGTTGCCTCCCCCACATGTCACACAGTAACAATTTACTGTAGTTCCTTCCTCATCCACTTGTTCACATTAGGGTGAACAAAAACAGTTATGCCTGCTGGAATTTTGTAGGTTCTTTGTCATTGTTTTCCTTTGCTTCATCCTTTACATCCTTTGGTACATGCCCTTAAGTTTTACCCTCAACTCATCATATCATATCAAAATCCATAATTTTGAATCCCAAACGTGTCTCCATCTTATACATGAAGCTGACTTATTCACAAGTATATGTGGTAATTGGTTCTTGAGAAGGGCAAGGAGGACATCATTGACAGAATCTTTCCTTAGCATTAGTTCCTGGTATGGAGACTAGTCACTTAACTTGTCTATTCAAAATCTCATTTTGTTCCAAAGGTTATCGGCCGGCATGATAAAAGGGACTTCCTCCATTTATCAGAGACTTCTTCCCAGATAACTAAGGGTTAAAATGTGTAAGGAGGCACTGTTACATTTTAATGAGACAGCATCACAGAGGTGATGAGACAGCAACTGTCTAATGAGATGGGCAGTTGGGAAGAAACACGAACCTTTGAGATGGTTCTGAGGAGAGATTTTTAAAAGCATGAAAGCAATACGAGACTTTTGTCTACCTGTCTCTTGCTGTCTCTAACCAGACTATGAGGGGCTTCTGACCAAGAGCTCCCTGGAGAAAGGATCATTGAAGCCTGACAATGGATTGAATCCCAGCTACCAGCTATCCATGAACACCAAGGACTACAAATCCCCTCTGACCTGTGCGTAAGATTAGAAGAGTGTACCAGCCAGTTGCATTAGGGTATTTTGATTCTTTTCATAGTTTGACTAAAATGATTTTACTTTTTAACTTATACTTTCTGCCTGTGCCTGAAGGATGAGAGAGTTCTTCATATGTGAGGGAGTGAACAGGCAGGCCCAGCTCCATCAGGGCTAGCCTGAAGAAGAAGAGCCCTCCCTCCAGTCCATCTGCCTTGGTCCAGGACCCAGAGGGAGAGAAGAACCACTGGACTTCATCCCCTTCCCCACCACCATTCCCTTCTCCTTTTGTGTCGTGTCTTTTAGATTGTAAGCCTGAGGGCAGGGAACCGTCTTATTAAAAATAATAATTGTAAGCCGCTCTGAGAGCTTTTAGGGCTAAGGGCGGGGTATAAATACCATAATAAATAAAAATAAATAAAAAATATAAGAGATATATGTTTATTATAGAATTTCCTTACTTAAAATAAAGGCTTTTTCTTTAAAGTACTCTGCCTCTCTCTTACACACCTTTTCACACTCTTGGCCCAGTTCTTCCCTACACTTGGCAAGAAAAGTGCCAGTGAAACTCACAGCAACATCTTGGTGTATTGCTAAAGTGGGACTAGTCAATCATTGAGTGGTGGCAGTGAGTTCTTTAGATAACAGGTGGTTTCAAGAGATCCCACTCAAATGCAGCAGGAGAAGGAAGCAGGACCCAAAGAACTCTTACAGATGGCAACTTGCAGTAGCCCTGACCAGCATTGTCAATGGTGAGGAATGTTGGGGGTAAAAGCCCAACTACATCTGGAGGGCTGAATGATTCCCATCCCAGCCTTACATGATCCTCACTGATTGTGGACCTCAGATAAGGGAAATATAACATCCATAGCTTGAAATTACACCCCTAGAATACTGCCCCAGGATGGGATTTTAAGTATAAGAGTGCTAGCCATTTGGCCTAGTCCGAAGCAGGACAGAACCTCTGTTCAGCTTCTACTAGATCTCTCATTAAGCTGAGCATCCCACTTGCCTTGGCAAGTATTAAGCCATCTCCATTTCAGAACCCCTCAATTGGAGCTACACTTCAGGATCAGTACCATATTACCATTAGCAAGGCCTCTGCTTTTCACCTTCTCCCACCTTTACTTGGTTAGTTCGTGTGTGTGTGTGTGTGTGTGTGTGTGTGTGTGTGTATGTGTGGATTATATTTTTAATAAAACTAAGAAATTCAGGCATTACTAGGGTTGTTCTCTGTTCCACAGAGTGTCTAGAATGGTACTGTTCAGACTTTATACCCTTTACTGGCTGAGATTCTTAGCTGAAATCAAATGATTCTTCTCTTGCTTTGTTGTTGCACAAGCTTTATTTTTAACTTTCTGTCAACTTGCTTCATAAGTCTGATTGGCTTTAATAACACTCCCATGAGAAACTGTAGACTGAGAATCCCTCAGTATGAAAAAGGGCATTTGAAAAAGTCCGTCTCGGTTTTACTAGACTGTTACAAGACATCAACTGCCTTACATCTCTTCCTCCATGTGGCTCAGGAATGTTCAAAGCACTAGTGCATCCCCTACTTCCTCATTGCAATATGAACATCAATAATACAAAGGGCAATGGCACAACATAATGGTTGTGTCTGAGCTTTAATGATGCGTCCCATCAATCTCAGAGTCAGGGACATTAGGAAGTCTGTCTGTTATTTGGTGCCCTTCGCCAGACTGGGCTCATCAAGGAGAATAACAGGTAGCTATTTTTCAACTGAGTAACTATGGCAGGTATGCCTGTCTATTACTGAGCCACAAAAGAAAATGATGAAAATGTTGAATTTCAGCAAGGCATTCATGAATGCTTGGGATCCTAATTTGAAAGAACCCAGATTTCTAGCTGAGAACATCTACCCTTAGGCCTTTCATTTAGGCACAGATGCTTTAAGAATAATGCATTAGTATTGCTGCACCATTTGGTCTATTCCTGGAAGGTCCAAGCTCATGCTGAGAGCTTGAGTAAAGTTACCTTTTTATATAAGAATGGAAAGCCTATTCAGAAATATTTGAAAAAAAATGATCCAAAAATGTATTTCTTGCATGTCAGGAAACCCTGACAAAGACAATCAATCTGCATTGACAAAACATTGGGGGGTGATGGGAGGGGAGATGAAGGTGGAGGCAAAGGTGGAAGGAGAAGCAACAACAGGTAGGGAGGGTACTTGCTGCCCTCTTCCATCCTGCCAAAGCTACCTGTCACAACACCCACTGTGGCTGCCTCTGCTGTCTGCCACTGCAGCCACTGGTGGGGCTGGGCTTCTATTGCTGTCTAGCAGCCCTTTTCTCCACCCCATTCTAGGATGCAGCCAGTTCACTGCACTTCCACTTCCCATTTGGGCTTCTTCACAGCCTTGAGTTCTCTTGGCTGAGGGTAAGGGTAATCAATGCATTGGAAAGGAAAGTTGAGAGGTGATAGCTATGATGAGCTTGCAAGCAATTTGTTGCACTGCCTCCCATATGGGCTTCTCTGCAGCCTTGGACTCTCACAGATCTTTCCAGATCTTTTCGAATTGTATTGGTAACACCCATATGGCCCAAAATACCAACGTGTTTAATTCCCAAACCAATTGCTGGCAAACAGATGATCTCAGCCATTTTCATGCAAATAAGTCATTCATGAGAGTCACAAATAAAGTAATAGGCCTTGATAGTAGAAAATCATTCATAGTAGTTACATAGGACAAGAGCAAGCGTAAATTTGAGTGTTAGACTAGGACTTCAGAAGATCAAGGCTTAGCCATGGAAAACCATTTGGGGACTTTGAGCAAATCACATTTTCTCAGCCTTAGAAGAAGGTAATGGCAAACATAAAATTTTTTGTCAAGGAAACCCTATATTGGACACCAAAAATTGAAGTCAGCTTGAAAGCACACAAGCACAAGAAGACGTCTGGATCTATGTACAATATTTATGTGTATTATTGGTGTCATTCAAAGGAAGCTATGCATTACCACACATCTGCATCAACATTCGCAAGTTATGGCTATCCAAACGTTCACAGAAATGTTTGCCCCCATTTAAGTTATCTATTTATTTTGTCTCCCAATAAAAATATCCAAATTTGGGTCCATTCTGCTCAAGTAAATTTTACTCTTAGACAAATGTGCAAAAGGATCCAGTACAAATGGAGGAACACATTCTCCTCAAAATTGCTGAGTATGGTGAGTTTTCATTGTAAATAGCAGAAGCTAGATACCCTGAGTGTGGCTGAACAATCAGATGCTGGTGAATCCAAACTCTGTTTAATCAGAACTCATTCTTGCTTTGTTCTATGCATTTTACTCCTAAGTACATCTACATAGGATTAGAACCTCTATTAAATTATAAAATAATATGGAGTAAATTTGTAACAGTGGGAACATCAATCAAATTAAAGAATGGAAAACTTTAATTATTTGATTTGGTTCATGTTATGCTAAACTCGAACAATTCCAGAGGTATTTACATGTTTTATTTGCAAGAAAATATAAAATATTCCAGTTAATACTTGCAGAAATAAATACAATCATTGTTAGCAGAATATCTTCCATGAAAAGGTTTTGTATTTTAATGTTTTAGAAGATGTCTAGGAAAATAATTTAACTTCTGAAATTTATATTTTACACACATTTACTTAGCATTGTTAATGGAGTCACTTCTTGTGTTGGAGTGCAATTTATTAAATTATGTTGATTTAACAAATGGAAATTTCAATGACTGTTAAAAAGCTGACATCTATCACATATTTTAATTTATGTCATCTAGAGCAATGCAGTGTACTGAATATAGTGGATATGAACAATAAGAATTATTATTATTATTATTATTATTATTATTATTATTATTATTATTATTATTATTATTATTAACCTTTATTTATGAAGCGCTGTAAATTTACACAGCGCTGTACATGCAATCTTTTTAGTTAGACGGTTCCCTGCCCTCAGGCTTACAAGCTAAAAAGACATGACACAGAAGGAGAAGGGAGTGGTGACGGGAAAGGGTAAGAGGTCCAGCAGTTCCTCTAAACCTCCGAGGCCTGGACCAAGGCAGATGGACTGAAGGGAGGGCTTGGCTTCAAAATGGAAGGTTAATCATTATCCAGGAAAAATACATACTCACAAGTAGGATAATACATATACAGTACATAGCAATACAGGAAATGGATCGATAAACAGCCAACAACAGAACATCAGATAGTAAGCGACAATTAAGTGATGCCTGGGAAGGCTTCTCTGAATAGGATGGTTTTCAACTCCGTTTTGAAGCTGGTTAAAGAAGTGATGGCTCTTGCTTGTGGAGGAAGAAGGTTCCAGGAGTGAGGGGCAGCAAGTGAAAAGGGGTGAATCCGGGATGGGGCAGAGGAAATCCTGGGCTGAGACAGGAACCCTTGACTACCAGAACGGAGGGCCCTGGTGGGAAGGTGAGGAGAAAGAAGGTCTGATAAGTAAGGAGGGGCCAGTCCATGGAGGGCTTTGAATGTCGACAGCAGGAGCTTATACTGAATGCGGAAAGGGAGAGGGAGCCAGTGAAGGGATGCCAACACAGGAGAGATGTGGTCAGAGCGGTGGGTGGAAGTGATAATGCGTGCAGCTGAATGCTGGACAGAGATTAAAGGACGGAGGTGAGAAAAAGGAAGCCCAGCCAGGAGGACATTACAGTAATCAAGTCGTGAGATCACTAGGGCATGGACCAGGATCTTGGCAGTAGAGGCAGAGAGATATGGTCGGATTTTGGCAATATTGTACAAAAAGAATCTACAAGCCTTGGCTGTGGTCTGGATCTGAGGGATACACGACAGAGAAGAGTCAAAGATAAAGCCAAGACTGCGGGCTTGCTGGACTGGTTGAATGGAAATGTTGTCCACAGAGACAGAAAAGGAGTGTTGAAGGTTGGGCTTAGGAGGAAAGACAAGAAGCTCCGTCTTGGACATGTTGAGCTTCAAACGCCGATGGCGCATCCACTGCGAGACAGCTGTAAGGCAAGACGAGACTTGCTGTTCAAGCCTTGGAGAAAAGTCAGGGGCAGAAAGATACAGCTGGGTGTCATCGGCATACAGATGGTAGGAAAAACCAAAAGAGCTGATGAGTTTTCCTAAGGACAATGTGTAGACAGAAAACAGAAGGGGACCCAGAACAGAGCCCTGGGGAACTTCAACAGATAAGGGAACAGGAGAAGAAGTCAGACCCCCTGCAACTACTGCAAAAGATCTGCCAGACAAGTAAGATCTAAACCAGTCGAGAACAGAGTCTGAGAACCCAAGGTCAGAGAGTATGTCAATTAGGAGACAGTGATCAACAGTGTCGAAGGCTGCAGACAAATCGAGAAGGATGAGAACAGAGTAAAGGCCATTAGCCTTGGCCTGTAAAAGGTCATTCGAGATCTTAGTGAGAGCTGTCTCTGTAGAATGCCTTGGGCGGAAACCAGACTGAAAGGGATCGAGAATGGAGTTGGCTTCAAGAAACTCAAGACAGCGCGAATAGACAACCCGTTCCAAAACCTTAGAAAGAAAGGGGAGAAGAGAAATCGGACGATAGCTAGACAAAGAGGAGGGGTCAAGAGAAGGTTTTTTCAGAATTGGGGAAATGAGAGCATGTTTGAAGTCCGACGGGAAGGAGCCTGTAGAGAGAGAGAGATTGAAGATATGGAGAAGCGAGGGCAGAAAGGAGGGAGCTATAGAGATTAGAAGACGAGTAGGAATAGGATCAAGAGGACAGGTAGCAGGTTTGGAAGAGTTCAGAAGTGTAGAGAGTTCATCCAAAGAGGCAGGAGGAAAGACAGAAAATTTGTTAGGCGAAGACGATAGAAGATTAAGAGCAGAAGAAGAATCAGGAGGGACTATCTCAGAGCGAATAGTGGTAATCTTAGAGATGAAATAGTTAGCAAAGTCATTGGGAGAGAATGATGAAGAGACAGGAGGAGAGGGAGGTTTAAGCAAAGTGTTGAAGGTGGAGAACAAACGCTGCGGGCACCTCTCATTGGCAGAGATCAATGATTTGTAATAATTCTGTTTAGCCATAGAGAGGGCGCGTGAGAAGGAAGAAAGAACAAATTTGAAATGGATAAAATCAGCCCACTCTTTGGACTTTCTCCAAAGACGTTCGGCCGCTCTAGAGCAGGACCGAAGAAACTTAATGTTGGGGGTAAGCCAGGGCTGAGGTCTAGTCTTGGAGGAAGAAGTGCGTACAGAGACAGGGGCAAAATGGTCAAGAGTTGAGGAAAGAGTGGAGTTAAATAAAGACATAGCTGAATCAGCAGAATCCCCGAGATTTAGGGAAGAGAGAGATGAATCCAGGGTCAGACCAAGATGGTTAGAGTCGACAGATTGAAGATCACGAAAAAGACGTTGAATAGTATGGCGAGGAGGAGGAGTATAAGTGAGAGCAAAGGAGATTAAAAGCATATATTTCTGTCAATGAAAGAAGTTTCTAAACTTTCCTCCTACTCAATTTACTTCTCCCCCCCCCCCACTCAGTATTAAATTAACCAGACCCATTTTGTGGGTAAAAAATGGTGCATCAGATCTCTTTGGGAACTTCTTCCATGTTAATGGCTCCAGTTCAGCTCTTATCATAGTTTTCAATACCATTTATTAAACAGCATTAGATAGGGATGTGTATTAATATGTGTCGCACAAAGCACACCCAGCTAATTAAATTAGTTCTTCTGGCCATCTGTATTGACAGGTACTGTATTTGGTTCCCCCTTACCCATGGATACAAAATATCATGGGATCTCAAATCTATATAAGTCTATGGATGGTGACATGCATGAGTCTGCATAGACATGGCTGTGTACCCGCATCACCATTGACTTATATGGGGCAGGGGGCTAGCCACAGACTCTCAAAACTGCAGATAGCTAGCACCCCTGTTCCAGTATGGAAGGCTGAATGTGTTCATCAGACAAGCATATGTTATTACATGGCTGGAATAGTAGCCTTTTTTCAATAGTGAGGGTGCAGAGAATCCACTGAAAATTCAAAAGGAAAAATCAAAAGGGTATGCGGATGAGGTGTGGAGTGGAGGTGAAATAGAATGAGAAGTTGGTATCTGTGTACACATCAATTTATATCATTGTTTCTAGATTTTTGTTTGTTTGTTTGTTTTCCAGAATGCGGCTGGCTATTCTTTTTCCGCTGATACAGAAGAGTTATCACTTGAATTAATGAAAGCAGAAAAATGCCTGGCTAATAATTCTCCACTAATTTTATTCTTGAAAGATGCAATGAGTAATTTTCTCCATTTTGTTCTCACCACACTCAGTGCACCATTTCTGAAGACTCTTCACAGTTTGGGATTCAGGTTAAACAAAATTAACACATGGTTGTATTGTACAGAAAACATGTTCTCTGAAAAACAACCACATGAGAATTTTGTGGGAAAAATTATTTTCTGCAAGGAAAGTGCTGTTTCCCCCCAAATATTTTTCTTAAACAACTAAAAATAAGCATCCATATAGGGAAATTACATATCTTAATAAAGAGAAATAAATAAATCTAAAAACTGTCTACAATTTTAACCTTAAAACAAAAATAAATAAAAATGCACAAAACAGGGAACAATGGTTTCCAGTTTACCTGACTATGGTTCTTCAACAATACAGATTGAACTCCCCCTAAATAAATAATATATCTATCCATACTTCAAATAACCCACAAAACATGATATCCTGCTAAAAATATAAGAAAAACTAGATAAAAATATCATACTTAATAAAACCTCTACTTATATATCCCTCTTCTAAAACCCCAGCGTCATTATACAGTGGACCCTTGTTATACACTGGGGTTTGGTTCCAAGATCCCCCGTGTATAACAAAATCCGTGTATGCTCAAGTCCCATTAAATCTAATGGCATAGCAAAATGGTGCCCCTTATAAAAAATGGAAAATCAAGATTTGATATTTGAATTTTTTTTTTAACATTTTCAAACCGTGGATGCTGGAATCTGTGTATAAGAAGTCTGTGTATAAGAAGGGCCGACTGTAGGACCTTTTTTATTTTTCACGTAATCAATCAACAACTTCCATTATTTTTGAAAATAATCTAAAGATTCTCATACATCAATATAGTTAACTTATCCATTTCGGCAAAATCATATAATTTTAACAACCAATATTTGCGTGAAGGGATTATTGTCTCTTTCCATCTTTGAGTTAAAGTATTCTGACTGTGGTTATGTTGTATTGTAGTAGTTTTCAATTATTCTTCTCTAGTTGTTTACCTAAAAGTGCTAATAAGAATATTCTGGATTCCAGCTTCAAATTAATTTTAACAATATCCTCTATCAATACATTAACCCCCCCCCCTTTACACAGGTCTAACCCAAAGAGCAAAAAGTTCCTTCTTTCTGACATTTCCAACACAAATTAGGGGAACCTTTATACATCTTAGAAATTCTTTCTGGAGTTAAATAGCAACAATGCATATCTCTCTCTCTCTCTCTCTCTTTCTCTCTCTCTCTCTCTCTCTCTCTCTCTCTATATATATATATATATATATATATATATATATCTTAAATTTTCATCCTTTTTTCCACACTGAAAATGCACAAAACAACCAGGTGCAAAATTTGTGCAAAATAGGTTCCTAACTGCAAAGATGGGGACAAAATAATTCGTTAATGGTGAAGATTCTTGCTAATCTAAGATTCTTGACATGAAAGGTTCTGGATGCTCAAGTACGTATATAAAATATTTTTGAATATTCTTCCAATCCCTATGCTAGGTGGATCATGTCACGTACTTAAGTGACTGAAGAATATAGAAGTTGACCACAGAGTCATGCTGGAGGACTTAGAGATACCTAGAAATGTATTCTCTCAGGTCTTATTTGTGGTTTTTCCACTTTCACTTTCACTGGGGTTCTGTGCCCCTGATCTCAGTGAATGTAGAGGGTCTATTGTATTAAGAAATTATTTGAAGTCCTATTTTGTGGATACTCTTTATGGCAGATTTTTTTTAAAAAAAATCAAATGTGGTTAGTCTACAAAAGCTCATGCTATCAACTTCTTTCTTTAGTTAGTCTCAAAGGTGCTACATGATCTCTCTATCTACTAGTCTACAGACTAACACAACTATATCTTTGAATTTACTTCTATATCATGGTGGTTTTCAGAAATTTATCATACTTTGTTCTTTACATAGTCCAATATGATACTTTAATATAGTTTAATTTATAAATAAATAATAAATAATAAAACTTTTATTTATATCCCACTTTTCTGTGACAAGACAATCAAAGCGGCTTACAACAGATTAAAATATCCACATTTACAAAATTATATCCCAAATTCCCCCCTTAAAACAGGATTAAACAAGTTACAATTAAAACCTCTATTAAAAACACAATAACAAATACAGCGAGAACAGAGCAGTGGGCTGATACATGATGTGAGGGGCAGTCATTCTGTGGCTGGGCACTTTTATTCAGGAAAGGCCTGCTGGAAGAGATCCGTCTTGATGGCTTTTTTAAAGCTGTCTAAGCTGGCAATTTGATGGATCTCGTCCGGCAGGCCGTTCCATAGTTTGGGAGCAATTGCAGAGAAGGCCCTCTGGGAGGTAGCAGTTAGTCTGGTTTTTAAAGGCTGCAATAGATTCCTCCCAGAGGACCTGAGAGTGCGGGGCGCATTATGTGGGAGTAGGTGATCCCTCAAATAGGTTGGACCCAAGCCATGTAGGGCTTTAAAGGTTATAACCAACACCTTGTACTGTGCCCGGAAACTAATAGGCAGCCAGTGAAGAGATTTTAAGATGGGTCTTATTCGGTCACTCCTAGTTTTTCTGGTGACCAGCCTGGCTGCCATATTTTGCACTAGTTGAAGTTTCCAGACTAGGCACAAGGGTAGCCCCATGTAGAGCGCATTACAGAAATCAAGTCATGAAGTTACCAGTGAATGTACAACAGTTTCTAGGTCCTTTACTTCCAGGAAAGGGCACAGCTGGCATATCAGCTGAAGCTGATAACAGGCGCTCCTGATCGTCGCATTCACCTGATTTCTCATGTGAAGCAACAGGTCTAGGAGCACTCCCAGACTGCGAACACAGTCCTTTGTGGAGAGCGTGACCCCATCTAGGACTGGAGGTTGCAACCCTGTACCTGGTTTGAGGGCCCCTACTGTAAGTACCTCCATTTTGTCTGGATTCAGCCTGAGTTTGTTTTTCCTCATCCAGCCCATTACAAAATTTAATATTTTGTTAGTCCCTTTTTATAGCTGAATGGCACAGGATGTCATCAACACTGCTAATGACAACTCCCTGGTTACCTCGCCCATGCAAATCATGAGTCCTCTATACCACAGTGTGTTTTCAGCCATGTTTTTGGTGCTGAATTAAGGTTAACAGTTGCATGAATAGAGGTAAAGCATGCCATTTTTTATGTTGAGGGTAGCTGTACCCACTGAATGTGCATGTACAGATTGGTGAGAATTCAAATAGGTTCACTTTTGGTTAGAAGCTACCCAAAACAGCAAGTTTCCAATGTGACATCACCTAATTTCAATGAGCCTGATTTTTGAAAACCCTAGAACTTCATCATCATTCTCCACTCTCCAAGCCAAAAAGCCACTAAACAGGGTGTATTTTGGAACAAATTAGGCAACCACGTTCCCTTAAGCATATAGTATGATTCATACTTCAATTACTTTCTGACAAATTGTAGTGTATGAGTGAAAGTACAAGCGACTGAAGAGGCTTCTTCCAGCTTTTTATGACATTCTTGATGTAATTTACTCAGAAGCTACTTCAGTGACATAGTGGGAACCATAAATATGGATGATTGTATTCATCTCAAATGCTAAGAGAAAGATGATATATGATAGTGTCTTTGCTAGCAAAGCGGCTCAATATCTTTGGATCTTTCCTCTCTCCTGTTAAAATATATAGCCATGAGAAAGGGTAACATACTTTAGCAAAGGGTCATAATCAGACAGCTGTGTGAAGTGGCATGGCTTCATGGTGTTCCAGGGATTCATGTCATGTGTTCCAGCTGGCTTATGAAGTTAGATTTTTTCTAATTAAATTTTTATTGAGTTTTTACAATAAAGCACATAAAGTCTGTAGAACAATGACAAAAACAACAACTAACTACAAGGGCCAAGGGTATGTATCTGATGAATTGTCCAAAAATTCATCTGTGAAGTTGGATGTTGGATCTGGTGGGTGTGATGATTCACATAGGTCCTGGACAGATGGGCTGCATCTAGCCACCCCTTTAATGGCCGGATCAGTGCTGCAGCAACTACATGCTGTGGCACTGATCCGGCCTCTAGGGAGCACAAAAAGGAGCCAGAAAAGCTGGCTCCTTTTTGCACCCTCTCAAGCCATGGCAGGGTGGTTTTCTGATGCCCTTTGGGCACTGCATCATCTAGATGCAACGCCAGGGCCATGCCATGATGCCTTGCACCATCTAGAAGGGTGCGCGGCATCATGACACGATCACGGTGTCCAGTATGTGGATGTTGCACCGTGGCTCTCACTACAGGCCGGCACAAAGTGCTGGTCTATAGAGCCCCTCAGTCAATAAAGATCATCCTGTCTTCTTGAAATGTGTTAGTCTTTTTGTGGCCAATGCAAAACCTTGTAATAGAATCATAGAATCATAGAGTTGGAAGAGACCACAAGGGCCATCCAGTCCAACCCCCTGCCATGCAGAAAATATAAATCAAAGCATCCCCGACAGATGGCCATCCAGCCTCTGTTTAAAGACCTCCAAGGAAGGAAACTCCACCACACTCCGAGGGAGTATGTTAAACTGTCAGTCAGCGCTTACTATGAGGAAATTCCTCCTAATGTTGAGGTAGAATATCTTTTCCTGGAGCTTGATTCTAGATCATCAGTTCTCAATGGAGAGGTCAGCTGACTTACAAAATTTGGCTACTTCTAATCTAGCAGCAGTAATAAGAAATAAAAATAAGAAAGAAAAAACAGGAACATTATTAAGAATGGAGTTAAAGGAGGCAATAAGATGGGGTGAAATTTGGTCAAATAATTTGTAAAATTCACCCGAGAAGCCATATGGGCCTGGACACTCAATCTGTTTCAGCTTAGATATTGTCTTTTTGAGTTCATCTGGGTGAATAGATTTGTTTAACATGATTTATGAGAATTTTTGAGTTTCTTCAGATTTAGAGATTGTATAAATTGATCCATGTCCAAATTATGTGGCAATTCAGAGGTATCGTTTAGAATAAAAGTTTTGAAATTCTTTCATAATTGTGTTAGGAGCTTTCACTATGTTTCCTTCAGGGGGAATGAGAGTAGATAATAAGAAGTTAGAATATTTATTTTTAAAGAAAAGCTGGGGTATATGCACAGATGGCTCCTTTAGGAGGAAATGGGCAAAGTAGGGCTTACATACATGTATTTATTTCCATTTATGTTTGCTGTATGAGAAAGATACTGAATGTATCCTGGCAGCTTATGCTCAAGAATGTCTCATACATTCTATATACTAAAACTCCAGAGTAATGTATAGTATAACTTGAAAAGTCCAGAGTATAGACCTGGCCATGGTGGTAGGCACCTTTGGATTACTGTCAAGTGCTCTACCTGAAAAGTGCTCAGAAACTTCAGTTAGCCCAAGAGCTGCAACCAGGTGGTTAACTGGGACTGGCTACAGGGAGTATGTAACTCCCTTGTTGCAACAGCTCCACTGGCCTCCAGTTCCTTTTCTAAGTACTGGTTTTCACCTATAAGGCCCTATACAGCTTGGGTCCATGTTATTTTTGTGTCACCAGGCTTTTGCAAACTGACTAGGTTGGGCTTTTAATGCTGTGTGTTGTTGTTTTTAATGTTTGTGTACAATCTTTCAAATAATTTTAATATTTCTATTATTGTATTGGAAACTGGGCAAGAAACAGTTGGATTCAAGAAGAACCCAAAGAAATTCTGTTGAAGACAGGAAGAGAAACAAGATAAAAATGAAGAATCAAGCATATATATATTTATGGAAAATTTATTTGTATATAGTGATTATGTAAAACTTAATAAAAATTATTATTCCACACAAATAATTTTAATTTTTTAATGTTGAATGTTTTAACTTCATAAATTGTTCTTTAAAATCTTATATTTACACTTTTATTAATAATCTCTCTCTCTCTTTGCCAGAAAAAAGGCAGTCCTGGCTGCCTGGAAGAATTAAGGGCCCATTTAAATCAGCTGTACAAACACACGCAACACCTGTCACAAAGAGGAAAACCATTCACTGCAAACTGCCATTGACAAGGGGCTTCAACTCTCTTGTCCATTTCACCAATAAGATGAAATGGCATCTCATGCCTGGCTAACAGATACATGGTGAAAACCTGTTGACATGATTTCTGTAGCCTTGAATCAGTGATAAACTTGGCTAGGGAAAGGCCTTTTTTGCTATAGAGGTAAAATGGATAGTATTTGAGAGGGGAGGAAGCCTTTTCAGCTTCACATGTTCAAAGAATGATCTTCTCTAGACATGTTGTTACATGCTTTCTTCTAATTCCATTTTTTTAGTGTGGAATAGTGGTTTGAGAGTTGGACTACAACTCTGGAGACCAGGGTTCAAATCTCTGCTGAGCCATGAAACTCACTGGGTGATCTTGGTCAAGTGACATTCTCTCAGCCTCTGAGGATGGCAATAGCAAACCTCATCTGAACAAATCTTGCCAAGAAATAGGTTCATTTTAGGGTTGCCATAAGTCAGAAGCTACTTGAAGGCACATAGCAACAACAACAAAGAACAATACTTGAAACATATTTTAAAGATTCATAGGTTGTCAGACCGTACCATACATTCATAGAATCATAGCCATGCTGGTGTCAATTTTAGGGTTAGGAACTGTGTGGCAACCGTATGATCCCTAACCCTAATACGTGCTGGAGGTGCAATAATGGAAGTGTCTCATGTACACGGGCACTGCCATTATGATGTAGCGGACGCATTATGACGTAGCAGATGCATATGACATAGCGGACACATAGAGTCCACACACTCCACCACACCAGTTACATCACGAGTGCGCCATGGGCTCACTCGCGATGTTAACTACGGAGGCGCAAAAAGAACCCACTTTTTCCAGGTTCTTTTTACTCTGGAGTGACGGCATGCGGTTTAGGGGCCTGCTGTCCCTCTGGAATAAAAACAGGCACCTGCAGGCCACCGTTTCGTGGTGGTCTGTACTAAGCCATAGAATCATAGAGTTAGAAGAAATCACAAGGGCCATCCAGTCCAACCCCCTTCCATGCAGGAAATCACAATCAAAGCATCCCCAACAGATGGTCATCCATTCTCTGTTCGAAGACCTCCAAAAAAGGGAGACTCCATCACATTCCAAGAGAATGTGTTTCACTGTCGAACAGTTCTTACTGTCAAGAAGTTCCTCCTAATGTTGAGGTGGAATCTTTTTTCCCCCTGTAGCTTTACTAACAAAACCTGGGGGGGGGGGGGTGAATGTACATTGTAGAAATAATGCAGTTTGACATTACTTTAAGTGCTGTAGTTTCATCCTAATCCCGGGATTTATAGTTTTACAAAGTCTTTAGCCTTCTCGGCCAAAGCATGCTGGTGTGGCTGACCAATTTACAAATCTTAGGATTCTATAGGATGGAGACATGGCAGTTAAAGTGGTATCAAACTACATTATTTCTGTAGTGCAGATGCAGCCTAAGAAGACCAGAAAGAACTGCATTATCAGAATCTATAGAACTGACTGCATAAAGCCAGACTCAGAAATGAACATATTTGGATAAAGTTTGCACAAAATGCATATATTTTAGACAAGCGCTGACAGAACTGCATCATAGTCTTGGGAAATACACGGGGAAATGTATACATTAAAATGTGTACAAAACTGCAAATGCAAAGGAGACAAATGCAGATATTATAAGGTGGGGGAGAACAGATTTCCTCAGATATTGCTGTTTGGAAAAATCTCACACGTACACACTAGAGATTTTTGCAGAAACAGGACTGAACAAGCTTGATCTTTACTAAACCTGACAATCAGCGCAAGACTGAGACTGACAGGTCTGCCCACCCCCAGCTAACCATTACATGTGCAAATGGTTGCAGGAGTAGGTTGGCATGTGTGGAAACTCTGTGGAAATGCTTGAGATATCAAAACACTCGGTAGAGTTTTCATTGATAGCTGGCCCCATGGAAGGGAGCAGCAGAACAATCTGTGCTCATCTGCACATTCCTAGCTTCTTACTGAATCATCCTGATTCTGTTTAGTCAGCTGGCTCCTGTAATAAGCTTTTCATTGCTTTTTGAAAGCAAGCTGGGATTGTCAAATGAGACTATTTTTAAACCTCTATGGAATAGCTAGAATAGTGTAGCTGGATGTTTTTCACCCTGCCCTTCCTCACCAATGTGACATTTTTTTACCTTCCTCTCCTTCACAGCCTGACTTTGGAGAAGCAGGCATTTCAGACTCTCCATCACAGAAACAAATTAACTATGGTACCCTGAATACGGTAGTTGCCTGGCTCACAATGCAACATTTGGGTGCAAGTAGATGAGAAAATAGTTGACTTTTGGTTGTACTCCTGGGATTTTTTAAAGGTCCAATGTTGTAGGGTAGATCAATAGTGGAAACACCACTCAAAGGGCAATTCTGCAGTGAATCCAGCCCATCCCTCCCTTAATCTGCTTTTTAAAAACTCACAGTTTGCTCTGGATCTTCCCAGAAAATCCATAACAATTTGGCTTGATGCTGGAAAGCTGGATTTAATACTGAAACATTATTTGCTATGCAGCAAATGTTGTTTCCTGTGCAAATTTTAAGCAGAAACAGAATTTTATGCAGAAAAAATCCTTAATTTTGCACAAAAAATCCTTTTTTGCACAGGAATTAATAGTTACGCTTTGAAACATTATTTTCCATGCAGAAAATACTGTTTCCTGCACAAAATGTGCTGTTTTCTGTGCAAAACTACCATGTGTGAATTGTATACAGAACATATCCCAGATTGTGTACAGCCTTTGAATACTCCATGGTTCCTCTCAGCAGGAAGAAAATTCCTGAAATTACTCATTGCTACCTTCAAGAAGAAACTTAGTGAAGAAATTACATACTTAGTTGTGCATACTATCAAACTTCATGTACACTTCTGGGCCATTACTCAAACTGATTCAAAACCGGAGTTACCTCTTCCGTGGAGTGCTATCATCAGCAAACACAAAATCAACACTTTCAATTAAAGGTAGAGCCAAACTCTCTCTCTCTATATATATATATGTGTGTGTGTGTGTGTGTGTGTGTGTGTGTGTGTGTATAATATGTAGCATTTCATTAATATATTTCTTTAAAAAAATAGCAACTGGGGGACCTCTCACTCCAGATTGGGACAAATGGTGACAGCCTTTTCTCCTTGCACTATGGCTTGAATGAAAAGTTTTGCCTTGTTCAAGTTTTTCTTAGTGTGAAGCTGGTACTGCTACTATCCATGGATCATTGCCACCCCATGGCTTCCTATTTAATAAACTATCAACCCACCTGCAAAACGAATTTATTTAATGTGCCTTTTGAATCGTTACTCTGAAGCAGAGATTCTAGGTAAAGGTTTAAGTTTATGTTCTTGGTAAATGACCGTTTATTCCAGGGATCGGAAGTATGTGATTTTCTACATGTGTTGGTGTGTAGCTGTCATTATTCTTAAGGCTGTTTTGGCTAGGGCTAATGGAAAGTGTGCTCCAAGAATATTGGGAGAGTCATACATTTCTCCTCCCTCTTTATTTCACATCAGTTCCCAGTGGTCAGAATCAACACTTTTCCTAGATTAGAAATGATACCTTCCTTTTAATATTGAGTGAAATGAATGATGATGGGTAGAAATTAGGTTAAAATAAGAATATCCTCTGAATGTTTTAGGTTAGTAAGTCACACAGAGAGCAACACTACATGCTGCCCAAATAATAGGAGGAATAACGGAGCCATTTCACATAATGGTTTTAAACCTAGAGAAGGGTTGAATTCACATTATGGTTTTAAACCTAGAGTAGGGTTGAGAATTGTGTGGCCTTCCACATATTGGTGGATTGCACCCTTCAGCATCCATCACTATTGGCTATGCAGTTTCAAGCAGCTGGGAACTGCAGCCCAGCAAATCTGCCCTAGATTTTGCTTCAAAAGCTTTCTCCATACCAGTTGCTTCAGTGACAACACTCCTCCTACCCCCCTTGAGGTAGGGAAATATAAATAAAAATTATTATCATTACTATTATTATTTATTCAATTCCCACATTAATACTTCACTTGTAGTATACAAATTAACATACAGACTGAAATACAGTTATCCAAATTCTTACGTATCCAATACGTAAATAAAAACACATAAAATGCTTATAATAGGTAAAAGTGTACTTATGGGCTCAACAGACCACCCCTTTCCTAGCCAGATCCTAGCCAGCCCTGAGCCAGTGTTTTCAGGACCCAAAAAGGAGCCACAAAAGCAGCTCCTTTTTGACCTCTCAAAAGGGTTCCATAACTCTGCTGGTGTGGCTATATGGCACTCCTTTGGTACTGTATTGTATGGGTGCAGCGCTGGAGGCATGCCATGACGCTGCTCACCTTGTGGAGCAGTGTGCGGCATCAGGGTACCCGGGGGGGGGGCAGAGTTGGGCATGCATCATGAGGACGCTACACCCGGACTCTGCTCCCAGGGTGGCCTTTCAGGCTGGTCTGTACAGGGCCGTAATGGTGAATAACATGCAAAAATTCACAGTATTGGGGAAAAGTCACTTGCACAACAAGTAGTGCATACAAAGGTGTGCCTAAATTTTTGTTTATTTTAAATCACAATAGAAATTGGGTGAAATGTGCTGAAAAGAAGGAACAAGGCAAAACTGAAATTCACATCCATCCATCCCTTTTCATTCCTAATGAACAGCAACAATTATGCAAAAAATAGGACATATGTATGGGGAAGAGGGGTGTGTATGGCACAAGGAAGAATGTGCTTCTGTTTGTACATTTTACCTCTCTGCAAGGGAAGCAATTATAATGAAGGTCCAAAACACACTGCAGAAATAATCTAGTGTGAGACCACTTTATTTGCTGTGGTTCCATGCCAGGGTATCCTGGGAATTGTAGTTTATTGTGGTAACAGAATTCTCTGACAGAGAAAGCTAGATGTCTCACAAACGACAATTCCCAGAATTCCCTAGCATTAAGCCAGAGCAGTTAAAGCGATCTCAAACTGGATGATTTCTGCAGAGGGTTTTGAACCTAAGAGCTGTGTGGCACTTTACACATTAACAGTTTTGTAATGGCACAAACCTTTGTGGATTAGAGTCCAATGTAACAGAAGAGTGGACCTTTGTTGGAAGGTACTATTTTCATTCTTCACTGCCCATATGTGTGTGTGTGTGCACGCATCGGCTGAGGATAACATTTAATGAATCTGAAGAAGTGAACTCTAGTACACAAATACATTGCAGAACAATTTATTAATCTAGAAGTTTTCCACAACTTGATATAAGCAAAGGAATCACAAACTGTGGGCTAATGCTAAACCTGTGGCAATACAGATGTTGTTATTCAAGTGAAACTAATTGCCCATTGATGAAAAGTCTTCACAATACAATTGCTTTGAAAATAAGCCCACTAGTTCAAGTGTCTCAGCCAAATGCCATCTGGATGATTGTATCTTTTATCCCATATGGGCCTCTGATTAATATGTTCTTTACAATGGGTTGAAACAAGGCTTCCACAAGTGGAAAGGCTTTCCCAATAGTTGAAAGAAGGGAAGAAATAATCTGTATAATTCTCCCCTTTCTGTACTATCTTCTATGTTCCCTGGAAATCTGCTCCAAAACTTTGGTGACCCCTCTATAAAAGTACAGAAGATGATGCTGATACCTGCATAGGCAGAGGAAGTTAGTGAAAACTGTGTGCTAGAAAAATCTTTGGCATTTGAATATGCACATTTTTTTTGAAATTATATACATGCGATACAGAGTTTAACAGACAATCAGTGTTGTATCTTGTGTGGTTCTGTTGTTGCAATAAGACTTAGCCTCCAAGGTCAGACAGATTAAAAAAATACTATCTATTATTCAATGTTCAGATGATCTCACTGCTTTGGCTATACATGAAGGTGTGATTTATAATGCCAATGTCATATTTTTAGAAATATGGTCCGTTTCTATCATATATATCGTGTTTATATCATGGTCAGCTTATACCAATTTATATGTCATTTGATATTACCAAATTAGAATACACTCGAGAATTGCAAGTACCTCACTGGATTACAAATCCTAGGTTGACTTAAGAAGCTTTCAAACAGGAGTAATTTGTAGAGTAGCTACACTTGAAGTCTCCTGCTCAAAGCCTTGTCAGTGTCACAAACATACTAAGTTCCTTGAGGGAAGCCACAGTCTTCAAGCCGCATTCTGTCATTTACAGTATGGGATTTAGTAGGGAGATTTTTAAAAAGTTCAGTCTCAATTGCATTGTTCATCCTACCTTCATTTTCTTTCTATAATTATTTTGTATCATATCCCAAGACTTTCTTTTCTTCCTGCATTGAAACTTGCACACATTTACATGTATTGCTCCCTATGGTACTGATTTATTTACACATTTTACACAAGGTATGTATTTTCCTTGTTGACTTAAGCCTAGTTTCTAACTGTGATAATTTTTATCCTTTTGTTTTCAAAAATTTGTGTATTTTTGTTTTGTCCATGCATATTTTCGTGGAAATGCCCTGGAGGTGTCACAATCTTCCATATTATTGAAATGATGTGTATTCTTGTTACAAGTCACGAAAATGGCCCAAACGCTACTTTTGTTGAGATTGTCAAATCCAATCAAATGTTCTTCCCATCCCTTTGGTATAGTTCTACTAATCTTTCCAAAACAGTTGTAAGAAGGAATACTAAAGCAAGCACTGTGAACAATAGAAATTACTGTAAGTCGATATATAGTTTAAAAGGTCAATAGGATCATGAATACCATCACCATCACCATCATCTTCAGTCATCATGGTCACCATTTGCTGGCTAGAATTCTGTTGGTTTCTTATGAGAGTATAGTGGTCTGTTTCATTGGCATAAAACATTTTTTT
Organism: Sceloporus undulatus; assembly: GCF_019175285.1. NCBI lineage: Eukaryota > Metazoa > Chordata > Lepidosauria > Squamata > Phrynosomatidae > Sceloporus > Sceloporus undulatus. The sequence continues at coordinate 164,064,964 of NC_056523.1, forward strand.
TAACATTTCATGGACATGATGCTTTCTTAATGGAGAAAACTGCCCTGCTGGCTTCCACCATCATCATCCCAGGGCCTGGAGGTATTTTACCCTAATATTTATTCCAGGGACTTGTCTACATAAGCCAAGATACTCTGAGAGCTGCCAAAAGTATCCATGTACCACAGCTGCTCTGACCTCTTCCTGTTACCTGGCCCTCCATTCCCATGCAGACCCACTCAATGTATCCGCTGCTGCCATGGGTTGCCTCTATGTTCAGAACAAAGCACCCAACAATGATCACATGGCTGGGCACCTCATTCTGACCTCAGGATCAGTGACCAGTGGTGACAGTAGATGTGCTGGGCTGCTCAGTGGAACACCTGTGCAGACAGCCACCATGGCATAAGGATGGAGGCTCCTGATTGTCCCAGAAGATCTAGAGTAACAGCTAAGTTTTTAAAAACCTGTTTTAAGGGTATCATGCTCCATTCTTGATGCAGAACATGCCAAATGTCATCTGGACTGCTCCTACCAGAACCAGGTTTTGGGACGTTGCTCATTTGAACAGGACAATATCAGAAAGGGGGAGAAATGGACCCATGGAGGAAGGACCTGGGATTCTATGATTCCACCCTGCTCATGCTTTTGGACATCTCAGCGGCCTTCGATAACATTAACCACGGTATTCTTCTGGAACGCCTGAGGGTGTTGGGTATCGGGGGCACTGCGCTCCAGTGGTTCCGTTCCTACCTCTCGGACAGATTCCAAATGGTGAAGCTGAGAGACAGCTGCTCTCGTAAAAGACTGCTGCAGTGACTAAGGATGGCATCTCTCCTCTAAATGCCTGTCTTGAGTTGGTAATGGGCTGGATGAAGGAAAGCAAACTCAAGGTGAATCCAGAGAAAATGGAGGTGCTTGCGATAGGGACCCCTGGTCAAGGGATGGAGATTTGTCAACCAGTCCTGGACGGGGTCACACTTCCCCTAAAGGACAAAGTTCTCAGTTTGGGAGTACTCCTGGATTCGTCTCTACAGCTGTCATCTCAGGTGGAGGCAGTGGTCAGGAGTGCATGGTACTAACTTCAGTTGATACGCCAACTGCGTCCCTACCTGGCCCAGAGGGACCTTGAAACAGTGGTACATGCTCTGGTAACCTCTCGTTTAGATTTCTGTAATGTGCTCTACATGGGGCTACCTTTGTACCAAGTTCGGAAGCTTCACTTGATCCAAAACGCTGCAGCCAGATTGGTCACAGGTACATCCAGATCTGACCATATTACTCCAATACTAAAATCATTACACTGGCTGCCGATCAGCTTCTGGGCCCAATACAAAGTGTTGGTTATTACCTTTAAAGCCATACATGGCTTGGGCCCAAGTTACTTGAGGAAACGTCTCTCCCTACACAATCCACCCTGCACCCTCAGAACATCCAGGAAGAAACTACTGGAACATACAAAGACCAAACTAATCACAACTTCCTACAAAGCGTTCACAGCCGTGGCCCCCACACTTTGGAATAACTTACTGGAAGAGATTCGTTTCATCACCACCTTAGAAGCCTTTAAAAAGGCACTTAAGACAGATCTCTTCCATTGAGCCTATCCACCTGATCTTTTATAGTGGATCTTACAGAATTTTCTACACCTGATTCAATAGTACAGACACAGACAACGACTTGGCTATGTTAATGATTTTACTGTATTTTGGCGTGTTTTTATTGATTATTTTTTGTAGTATGGTATTGTGTAAATGTATTGTTCGATTTTATCAGTTGTAATCCCGCCTTGATCCGCAGGGAGAGGCAGGAAATAATAATAATAATAATAATAATAATAATAATAATTATTATTATTATTATTATTATTATTATTATTATTATTATTATCATCTCTGAACAGTGTAATTGCTCTGAGCTCTGATTCTCAGCAAGGAGCTGGATCGTTCTGGAGAGACAAAGTGCTACAGAAGGACAGTTTTCTCCCCTTCCCTTCTTTTTCCCTCTCTTTCATTCTCTTACTCTCACTGCCTCCCTCTTTTCCCCTTTCTTTTGCAATATAATAATGGTTTGCCAGGCACAATAAGGTGAAGAGCTGCCTAGCTGTTCATCTGTCAGGCTTCCTCTCTTTCAGACATGCTATTTTAGTCTGACCCAGGAAACTGAAGGGAACTGTCACCCCTAAGGATTACAGATTTTCTCAGGTCACAGACCTGCCTAGCTTAACAGGAGAGGGAGCTTTTTGACTGTTAAAAATAAAAAAATCAAGCTTCAGGAATTTGGAGCCTGCTACATTTAGAGGTCCAGACCTGACAAAGTTGCTGCACTAGAGAAGCTCTGTTTTTAAAGCAGGCAGGAAAGTTTATTCATTTCACTTACATCGGAACAAGGACAGGCAGCATTTCTGTTTAAATGAA
>NC_056523.1:164067459-164069362 GCF_019175285.1 Sceloporus undulatus
ATTGCAGCAAGTTTAGCAAGAACAAAAAAAGCCTGAGGTGGTTGATAGATTATACTGTCATCCCTGCTAATCAACTAGTCCTAGCACTTCAATCCTGTGAGCCCTGGATCCACTATAGCATTAATTGTCAGCGACAGTGAGAATGCTTCCCTACTTCCTCTCTTATCCTTGATAACACACACAAGGTTTCTGTGGTATACACATGAGGGATTCTACAGCAAATGAGTCAATGTATAAAATTGTTCTTGGAAGTATCAGTTTTGAAAACCAGGGGGCTGGCATTAGAAGAAGGAGGACCGGTAACTCATCTCTTCATTTGTAATTTTATTTTGCAAACAGTGAAGTAAGTTCACTTAGTAAGTAATCACTAAGTAATTATGATATTTAGCACAATAAACATAACATCCATGGCTTGCCACACAGCTGTTGAATAAATCAGATAGACTGTTACAAGCTTGCAAGTTTGCCGATGATCTGGGGTGCAGACCTAGAATGTTTTAAGAAAGAAAACCAGTCTAGCCCTTGTTTTCTCTCTAATGTGCCTTGACTGTGCTCGAAGAGATTTGGGACTATAGCCGAATCTGCACTGCAGAAACAATGCAGGTTGACACCACTTTAACTGTATGGCTTCATCCTACAATTTGTAGTTTTGTAAGACATTTAGCCTTCTCTGTCAGAGAGCTCTGGTGCCACAATAGACTACAAATCCCAGGATTCTATAAAATGGAGTCATGGTAGTTAAAGCAGCATCAAAATACATTAATTCTGTAATGCAAGTTCAGTCTGTATAAAAAATAATGGAATTAAGCTGTCAGGAAAGGTGGGTTTAACATGTCCTTAGCCCCCTGTTGTTCAAAGGATTCATCTTTCTTAAACTGTTCTCGCCCTCTCTGCAACTGCAGCTCAGCAGAATAACATTAGCTACCTTTGCCATTATATTACTAGATGTACCCTTGTTCTTTCTCATGAAGAAATACTGCAAGCAATGGCACTCATTAACTACTTACATTTGCTTTGACAAAAGCTAGGTTGGAGTGGGGAAACTCATTACACCTGATGCAAAAGGATCATTAGCTGGCTGAATGATTATAGGAGATTTGAGTTTTCAGGGAAACACAGAGAGAACGGCAGGCTAGAAAGGATAGTCTCTTCAAAGTGCAGTGTGGGTGTGACTGTGTGTGTATCAGAGACAGTGTGTGTACATAAGGGAGAGAGAATGAGTGAGTGAGTATATGGAAGAGAGAGAGAGAGAGACAGAAGGTGGATCAAGATGCGGTATTTTGTGTTGGAACATCACAGTTCCTGTAGCTCAGCATACCACAACTATTTCCAAGATCCAAACTACATTTCACCCCTTCTGGGATATTCCCCAGGAACTCCAAAAAGTAATAGCACCTTTTCATTTCTACTAATTGTAACGGCCCTTCCTCTTTCCACTATGTCTTAAACAAGTCAGGGAAAGATCAGTGTGTACATGTGTTCATGGTATTGTTGTTGTGTTCCTTGAAGTCATTTCCAAATTATGGTGACCCTAAAGCGACACTATCATAGGGTTTTCTTTGCAAGTTACTTCAAATGGGGGTTGCCATTGCCATCCTCTGAGGCTGAGAGAATATGACTTGCCCAAGGTTACTCAGGGGCCATTCACACTACAGAAAAAAACTGGCTTGAAAGCGATTCTTGCACATGAAGTTCATATTGGATCCGAATCCATCACAATCCATGTTGGGGCTTTCACAAGGAAATTCCCTTTACACCGAGGTATCCAGATTTGGGCTGAAATCCATCTTTTCCCAAAAGACTTGGGTTGCACAAAATTTGAACTTGCCCTCGATCATGATCGGGGCAAATTAGGGAGGGATTAGGGTCAGGGGGCGGGCAGAGGTCGGAGCATTCCCTCCCA
>NC_056523.1:164069462-164074105 GCF_019175285.1 Sceloporus undulatus
TCTAAACTGAGGGAAGTATTGGGGTACTCTATTCTGCTTTGGTATTGCTCTGGTCTGCTTTGGTCAGACTTCACCTGGAATATTGTGTCCAGTTCTGGGTACTACAATTCAAGAAGGATGTTGACAAGCTAGTGTGTGTCTGGAAGGCAGCCAGAATGGTGAAAGGTCTGGAATCCATTCCCAGTGAGGAGCAGCTTAGGGAGCTGGGTATGTCTAGCCTGGGGAAAAGACAGTTAAGGGGTAACAGGATAGCCATGTTTAATTATTTGAAAGATAGTCAATTCAGGATTGAGCCTGTTTGCTGATGCCCATGAAACTAGGATATGGAGAAATAGATTCAAGCTACAGGAAAAGAGATTCCACCTTAACATTAGGAAGAACATCCTGATGGTAAGGACTGTTTGACAGTGGGACATGCTGCCTGAGAAAGTGGTGGAATCTCCTTCTTTGGAGGTTTTTAAACAGAGGCTGAATGGCAATCTGTCAGGAGTGCTTTGATTGTGTATTTGTGCATGGCAGAGAATTGGACTGGATAACTCTTACAGTCTTTTCCAACTCTGTGATTCTATGATCATGGTCTGAAGTTTCATGGAGATGATCTTCTGGTAAGTGATAGGTTGCACTTCTTAGCAGGAATGTTTTAGCTAAGAGTCTCACAAATTTGCTCAGGATTTAAAATGTGTTATGTGTGGGCGAGAGACAAGATTCCTGAGGGCAGAGTTCATGAAATACTGGAGATAATAGCCCAAATGAGAAATGAGAGAACTGGGCAAATAGTACAAGAACCCAACAGTGGGAGAAAAATACCCCTTAAATAAGCAGCTGAGGGGATGACCCATGCTCTTAAATGTTTCTACAATAATGCACAGTGAATGGGAAATAAACAAGTTGAACTTGAACTCTTAACATAGCATAACAAATATGATATAATAGTCAACACTGAAACCTGGTGGGATGAATCTCATGATTGGAATGTAGTAATAGAGAGTTATAAACAATTTCAAAGAAATGGACCAAACAGGAAAGGAAGAGGAGTAGCATCATATGTCAAGGATGTTTACAACTGTGAACAATCAGAGATCCATGACTCAAATCCTGGTAGCTAAGTAGAGAGCATCTGAGTAGAATCATAGAATCATAGAGTTGGAAAAGACCACAAGGGCCATCCAGTCCAACCCCCTGCCATGCAGGAACTCTCAATCAAAGCATCCCAACAGATGGGTATCCAGCCTCTGCTTAAAGACCTCCAAGGAGGGAGACTCCACCACACTCTGAGATAATGTGTTCCACTGTCAAACAGCCCTTACTGTCAGGATGTTCCTCCTAATGTTGAGGTGGAATCTCTTTTCCTGTAGCTTGCATCCATTGTTCTGGGTCCTGTTCTCTGGAGCAGCAGAAAACAAGCTAGTTCCCTCCTCAATATGACATCCTTTCAAATATTTAAACAGGGCTATCATATGACCTCTTAACTGCCTCTTCTCCAGGCTAAACATCCCCAGCTCCCTGAGTCGTTCCTCACAGGACATGGTTTCCAGACCCTTCACCATTTTAGTTGCCCTCCTTTGGACATGCTCCAGTTTCTCAATGTCTTTTTTGAATTGTGGTGCCCAGAACTGGACACAATATTCCAGGTGGGGCCTGACCAAAGCAGAATAGAGTGGCACTATTACTTCTTTTGATCAAGACACTATAATTTTATTGATGCAACCTAAAATTGCACTGGCCTTTTTAGCTGCCGCATCACACATTTGACTCATGTTCAACTTGTGGTCTACTTGGACTCCTAGATCCCTTTCAGATGTAGTCTTGTTCAGCCAGGTGTCCCCCATCCTATATCTGTGCATTTCATTTTTCTGCCCTAAGTGCAGTACCTTACATTCCTCCATGTTGAATTTCATTTTGTTAGTTTTGGCTCAGCTTTCTAGTGTATTCAGGTCGTTTTGAATTTTGATCCTGTCCTCTGGAGTATTAGCTATTCCTCCTAATTTGGTGTCATCTGCAAATGTGATAAGTACTGGGCCCAGGACAGAGCCTTGTTGGACCCCACCGGTCATTTCTCTCCAGCATGAAAAGGAGCCATTGTTGAGCACCCTTTGGGTTCAGCAGGTCAAGCAATTACAAATCCATGTAACAGTTACCTTGTCTAGCCCACATTTTACAAGCTTGTTTGCAAGAATGTCATGGGAAACTTTGTCAAAGGCCTTACTGAAATCAAGATATACTATATCCACAGCATTCTCTTCATCTACCAAAAGTTTATGGGTAAAAAATAAGGGAGTGAGAAATAACAAAGATATCATTGTGGAAGTTAGACTGAGACTTGGATGATGTCTTACTGGAACAGATGACCACACATTCAGAATGAGGAGATGAAGTAGTAATCGGCAGTGGCATTTTCGGTCATACCTGGTGCAGTGCTTCCTGGGGGTGGGACTTTTGGAGCAGAGCTTGAGGGTGAGGCCAAAAGGGCAACCTTCCCCCAATGCCATCTGAGTCCAGGAGGACTCATAGGCAGGCTCCCACCCCCTGTGAGGCTTGACTTCCTAGTCTTGCAGGGCAGGGACTGGGGATGCTGGGTCCTCCACCTCCCAGACTTGTGAGGCTTGGAAATCCAGCCTCACATGGCAGGGACTGGGGATGCTGGGTCCCACATGGCAGCAAGGTGGCATGGGGAAGGAAGGGGGAGCATTCACCAGGTGTCACCCGATGTGGCCCATAGCCCCTGACCCCCCTAGTGATGCTACTGGTAATGTGAAATTTCAACTGTTCTGAAATGTTGGAAGCCATACTCTGCCAAGAATGTGAGGTCCACCAAATTCCTCAATTGCCCTGCAGACAATTTCATTGTCTAGAAGGTGGAAGAAGCAACAAGGGGATCAGCTATTTTAGATCTGATTCTAAGTGACATTGATGACCTCTGGTTAATGGGGTGGAAGTGATAGGAACCTTAGGTGGGAGTGTCCATGCTCTCCTAGAGTTATACAGAAGAAAGGGGAAGCCAAGCATAATTAGACATTCAGTAGGCTTAGAAAAATATTGGGGAAATTATCACACTCAATTTTAAAATCATGATTTCATTGGGAAGCAGCATCAGTGATGGTTTTTACATGATACCACTTCCCTCACTTAGCTGCCCTGTCCCCCAGCCAGCCCTTTTCATTCATGGGGGAAACCCATGAATGAACTAGCAATTGCACAATGCCCTGGGTGTGAAAAGCTATTCCTGGGGCACTAGCGCAATTAGCAGTCATGTGGTGTCACTGTTCCCTCCTCCCACTTTCCCCTCTCCTCCTCACTATTTTTTTTAAAAAAATATCTTTTTTGTGAAATTCCAGAGCTCTGAAGCCTTGAAATTTAAAAAAGTCACTTAAAAAGCTTAAATCAGGGCTGCTGAGCTCTGTAATTTCACAAAAAATAAACACCCTCCCCCCCAATCCACTAAAGGCATGTTGTGTAAGGCATCAGCGAAGGGGGAAAGGGTTAAGGGGTAGGGCAGAAAGAGAGCACATTGGGGGCAGCAGCTCCTGTCCTGTGAATGAAAGAAGTGAGGTAGAGGCTGATGTAAAATTTGAATGTTCCTAGTTTATTTGGATTACATGACTGCAGTGGGAAAGAGATGAGAAAGGGTATGATAGTCTCCTGGACCCCATCCCATAGTCATGAATACTAAAAGAGAAGGTAGTACATGATGGATGGGAGTTTCTAAAAAAGTGAAATACTGAAGTCACCATTTTCAAATTGTTCCAATGAGAGGTGTTTAAAGAAAACACAATGGATGTCTAAAGAACTTTCAACTGAGCTAAGATTTAAAATTTAAAAGAAATGGGAAAAGGGGGAAAGCACCGAAGAGGAATTCCGTCAAGTAGTCAGCATTTGTAGGAGGAGAAAAGCTAAAAAAAATTATAATTCTGATTTAAAATATATATTAAAATATATATTCTAATTTTAAATTAGAAAGCTAAATCACAAAATGAGCACAAGCTTATTTTTATACTCTTAGGTGGATTTGAAACTGATTGACTGACTGAACCAAAGGATGCCTCCTCTTCATCCTTGAGAAAAGTGACTATTGAGGTACCACAGAGTTCTATCCTGGGCCCAATGCTATTCAACATCTTTATCAATGACTTGGATGATGAAATAGAGGGCTTGTTTTTTTTTTTTAAAGAAAAGGCCTAACCATGGCTTCCTTTAGGCAGAATAGAACTCTTCCTTGCTTCTGCAAGGCATTCACTACCTTGTTTACCTACTAGGCTAGTCTCCCTCTGTTTGCTTTAATAAGACAGGAAAGACATAGGTTCAGTATGCACATGGCAGCTCTCACTTCTCTAAGATCCTGACCACATCTTCAGCCTGCAGAAATGGAAAGGTATCTGGCAACAAAGCACGAGCAGTTGCCAAGGTTACATCGACTGGACTTACATCAACCACAGTGTCCAAACCAGAGTGGATCTGAACAATTTTGCTGCAAAGTTTTTTGCAAATTCTTCATAGTGGGCTGTTGAGTGGTCTGAGTTCTGTTATCATAGATCAGAGTAGAGACAGCCCTTAACCATTTGAGACAGCTCTCTTGGTTGACTCTGTAGAAAAGCAATGGTGGCAGAGATGTCTGACTTCTTTGTTGCCACCATCACCATGGAGCA
>NC_056523.1:164074130-164087480 GCF_019175285.1 Sceloporus undulatus
TGATTAAAAAGACAGAAAAAGATAGCATCAGAAACCAACAGAACAGTACATAGTCAATGCAAGCTGTTTCTCAAAGTAAAAGCAGGCATGGGAACAAAAACAAACTTATCCTAATCAATGTGGGGAGGAATAGAGGGGTGTAGCTAAGCTGAAAGGCTTACATACACCAAAACACATGCATTTGCTACCCTCCGACATGAAGATGTCTGGAGATTGGAACAGCAGAAGGCAGGTCAAAAAGAGAGATTTGTTCTATGTGACTCTGTTTTTACAGTCTTTCTAATTTGGGGCCTGATTTCCTAAGAGAAGGGAACACCCTGTGGGTGAGGCAATCGTGACCTCAACATGTGTTTGCAAAAGGTTAGAGGTGAGTGCCCTTCAGGTTCTGATAATGGCTCTTTAGTGGTTGAGCAATAAGAAACAATGGGTTCTGTATGCAGGGCAAAGCCAATTGGCTAGAATATTTAGCTTCTTTGAAATCAAGCTGTGTTTGCCAGCTTCTATGAAGACAGCAGAATCCTTATCATAATGGATATACCAGTCTGAGTCAGTTTGGTAGGGTCTCCATTCAGCAAAATTGGAGAAGACGATTAAGCACTGATAGCTCTCAGTCAGTTAAACAATTTCCTTATCAGCAGAGGTGGGGGGATTTCAAGTCTGCAGTTTGGCTTAGTTTTTTCAAGATGGACAAAGGATGCACATCACTGGAAGACATCCCTAGACAGGGCTGGACATCACTTGCTAGTTCTTGGGGACAAACTGACTTGTTGAAAACACTCCAAATAGCATCAACCTTTTGCCCAAGTATTGACATAAATATCCCAGCTTTATCAGCTAACTGACCTCAGCCACACTTGTAATTTACTGTTTCCACTGTTTATTGGAAAGGAGATTTCAGAAAGACTTGGGGAATATCCTTGCTGCATGTATAGTTTATGTATTTCAATCTTCAACAATTTGCTATATTCATATTGTTGTTGTTAACTAACATCAAGTCACCTTCAACTTAAGTGAAATGTCTCCAAGTCACCCTGTCATCAGCCAGCACAGCTCAAGATTTGCAAACTCAGGGCTGTGGTCTCCTTGACTGAGTCTATCTGTCTGGAATGTGGTGTTCTCTTTTCCCGGTACCTTTTATCTTGCCAAGCATCATTTCTTTTCCTTTCATGATATGTCCCAAACATGACAGTCATCTCAGTCATCTGGATCTCTAGGAATTGTTCAGGCTTGATTTGCTCAATTATTTGTTTTTTTTGGCAGCCCATGGTATCTGCAGAACTTGCTTCCAGCACCACATTTCAAATTAGTTGTTTTTCTTCCTCTCCGCTTTCTTCACCTGTCCAGCTTTTACAACCATACATAGAAATGGGAAATATGATAGCATGGACAATCCAATCAATATTTGCTGGGTTTTGTTCCAGGAACCACCTGAAAGAAGGTCATTCTCATCTTATCTTATTCACATACAGTTTTGTTTCATTTTTATTGGAAATTGTAGATTGGTTGTTGTGAATAATTCACAGGTGTTTTGTTAGATTGTTCAAGGAAACATGACACTAGGAGATCAAAACAGGAATTCACTAGCTTTTTTTCCCAAAACCTAATTTTATGGTGCCTCCTCAACTGGATCACATCCATGGTGCTCAGAAGGAGTTGAAATAGTACTTTCTTGTGGCAATTTCCTGATCTGAACTACTGCGAAGCTGCTGTTTCCTGGTGAGGGAAACCACAGAATCCCTTTTTAAAACTGCAGGAAATCTGATCATAGCCCTCCCACCATTTCATCTCATTGTGCCTTACATTTCCCATCCTGTTTATTACAAGTTGAATGAACTATTATGGATTTCCTACTAGATTTCTGTGAATAGGATTATCACTGTGCATTGCCTACAGGCAATACCTTGCCAGCATATTGGACCTGAAAAGGGAGTGTTAATAGCCTACGCTATTAAAGTGGTGTGTCTCCATGGGAGCTAATTGTTAGAAGATTGGTTCTTTATACAGGGCCATCTGGAATGTTCTAAATTGCAGAGGGAAAAACCAATAAAGAAACAGGTTACGGGTCATCTTTCCTGTTCTCAAACTGCTGAGATGATAAAACCATAACTGTGGTGTGTGTCTGTGAAAGGGAAGAGATTTCAATTTTTGAGAATACAGAAATGGAGAGCTAAATTTTGGGTGCAGAAGAGAATACAGAGAAACAGAATGGTTCTTAATTGGAAAAGGTATCAGGCAAGACTGCATACTATCATCCTACTTGTTCATTCTATCTGCAGAAGACATTGTACAGTGGACCCTTGTTATATGCTGGGGTTTGTTTCCAAGATTCCCTGTGGATAACAAAATCCATGGATGCTCAAGTCCCTTTAAATATAATGACATAGCAAAATGATGTCCCTTTAAAATGGAAAATCAAGGTTTGATATTTTGAAATTTATACTCTTTTCGAATATTTTCAAACCATGGATGCTTGAATCCGTGTATACAAAAATCCGTGTATAAGAAGGGAGGACTGTATACAGTGCAGGCTTGGACTCAGGAGCAGGAAGAGTGAAGAGAGAAGGAAGAACAATAGCAACCTAAGGTACACAGATGACACAATAGTACTAGCAGAAACCAACAAGATTTGAAGTAATTACTGAAGCAGGTCAAGAAGGAAAGTGCCATGGTTGGATTAGAATCATAGAATCATAGTTGGAAAAGACCACAGGGCCATCCAGTTCAACCCCCTGCCATGCAGGATATCCAGATCAAAGCATTAATGCTGGACATCAACAACAACAACAAAAATTACCAAGGAAGAGCTTCAAGAATTCATCCTAGATTATAAAAAAATTGAAATAGTCAAACAGTCCCATAAAGGTAAAGGTTAAGGTTTCCCCTTAGACATGATTGTCTAGTTGTGTCTGACTGTAGGGGGTGGTCTCATCTCCATTACTAAGCCAAGGGAGCCAGCCTTGTCAAAGATGACTGTGGTTGTGCAGCCAGGATGACTAAATGCCAAGGCACACAGAATGCTGTTACTTTCCCACCAAATTGGTACATATTTATCTACTTGCACTTTCCATGCTTTCGAACTGGGAAGAAGCTGGAACTAGTGACAGGAGCTCCACTCCATCACACAGTGCTTGTGTCTCGAACTGCTGACCTGGAGATGGTTCTTAACTGCTAAGCCACAACATCCCAAAGAGTTCCTATACCTTGATTGAATACTGGTCAGAACAGAGGCAGTTAAAAAAAAAAAACACCAGGAGACTAAGATTGGGTAGGGTAACTATGAAGAACTGGACAAGATAACAAAAGGCAAAGACGTAACTCTGCACATTAAGTGAGGGTAGTCTGAGCCATTGTATTATCCATTATCACGTATGGATGTGAGAGCTGGACTAAAAAAAAGCCAATAAGACAAAAATCAATTCATTTGAGATGTGCTGCTAGAGAAGAGTAGTGAGAATAGCAGGGATGGCCAAGAAGACAAAGAAGTGGGCTCTACAACAGATCAAGGCTGAACTCTCTTTGGAAGGAAAGATATGTAAATTGAAGCTGTCATACTTGATATCATGAGGGAAAATGAATCATTAGAAAAAACAATGATACTAGGAAAGATGGAGGGCAGTAGAAAGAGAGGAAGGCCACATGCCAAATGGTTAGACTCAATCACCCTGCAAGACCTGAGCAGAGAGGTAGAAGACAGAATCTTGGAGATGTCTCATCCATAGGGTTGCCATGAGTGGAAGTCAACCTGAAGGCAGCTAACAACCTTAAGTCCACAAAGTGCTCCTCTTTAAACAGGACAATGAATTTGACTGTGTGTTGAAGAGTCAACGAAGAGAAACACATGGTTTTCCAAATGCTGTTGAACTGCTGCTCTCATCAGTCCTATTCAACATGCAACCAGTGACATGCAAGAGTAAGATGCCACCTATTCCTCACCCCAGGTTTTCTCTGTGCCTCCACTCATGGCCAACATATACAGTTATAAATAACTGAAAGATTGCAAAACACCATCATATCTTAGTGTCTTCCTTCCAAAGGAAAAATACCTGAGTAACAGCCATATGCCTAGAACTTCTTATGGCTCAGGGAAGTGAGGAGATTAAAACAAAACAAAACAAAATTGGTTGGCTGTTGCTCTTCTTTTCTGGCCTGCATTCATGATGTCCCCTCAGAACTTCCTGGCAGCCTGCAAGAACTTCCTCCTCAGTATCACAATGCATCTCTTCCTGCTTAAACCTGGAAAACTTTCTCCCACAGCCTGACTAGTGTCACACCACTCACTGGTGCCAGACCTTTCACCATGCTAACGAAAGTGTTCAGAGAATTATTTAAAGGTTAGGGCTTGGATTGTTGGTAGTTGTGGACTGACAACATCTGAACAGTCACTAATCTCCCTTTTCCTATTTGGTGACAACAAGCAGCATGGTGAATAAAGAAAAGGAATATTATTACATGCCTGCTTCACTTTACAGACAGTAAACCTGTGTACCAGCCACCTCCATATCCTCTGGGTCTCTTAACATAGTTGCCAACTAACACTCAGACAGACTGTGTAAAAATATCATTTTTGTTTTGATTGTACATGCATATTCATAGGTTTTCTTGTTCCTGCATCCAGTCTTTTCTTGAAATATCTTGGGTTTCCCTCTCTCGTTCCCTCTGCCTTGTGTCCTTCCATCTTGCACTGATCACATGCCACATCCAGTCTCATGCAACATTTCAGAACCTGATTTCCACCAATTTCCACTGGGGAGTTGTTGCTGTTGTTATTATTGCTGCTGCTGTTGTTGGTTTTATTATTATTATTCTGGAATCATAGTCATAACATTAAAGATATCTTTCAAATCTGTGTCTTGGAAAGAATAATTGTGTTTACTTGTGAACATATTTACTAGTTCTGAGATGGTAGAAATACAGGCAGGCAATCAAACCATTTCATTTCAGAATATACTGGGTTAAAAATACCCCTATCCCCAGTGGAAATAAAAGTAGTAGCAGGAGTTCACTGTAAATATACTGAGACAAGCAAAACATCATCCAGATATCGTAAATAAAGCTGGTTTATACAAGAACAGATCCTGGCATCTCCTGAAACTTTGCTTCATCTGGAGCAGCTCTAACACAAATCAGGAACTGAAGTTTTTACAAGCTGGAGGGTAATCATGATCAGTTACTGGTCTCTGCAGATCACACTACTGGGGAAAGCACAGCTACAGCAACAAAGAGGAATCTTGAGCAACAGGGGTGGCAGGTTTTCCAGACTCCTCCCTAGCTTTCCTCTCTGCCACTACACTTTTCTATTAGCTTCCACTGTCACATGAAACAACGGTAATGTAGTGCTACCATAGAGCCAATCCAAGTGATGATTTGATAATTAATTCGATTGGATGACCAGTGGTCATGACTGATGGTAGCTGGAGTCCAACAAAATCTGAAGGGTCACAGCTAGCCCATACCTTATTCTAGACTTTTCTTAGAGGCCAGCCATGTCCTGGCAGTGGCTCACCAGTGCACTGCAGAATCGTGGAAAAGAATGGGCAGGTGGCAGCAAAGTCCTATTTACCAGCTGCTAAGACATCTGGGAAATATCATTACCAGGATCAGTAAATTGGCTCTTCTACCCACCCCGCACAAAAAAATAACAAAGAACACTCCTCCCCATCTTTGCTCCCTTTGAATTAGATGGTGCTATAGTATTGTGATTAACTTACAGCCTAAAGCTTGGCACTTGTCCCTTCTTCTTTCATTTGTAAAAGACAGGAGAAAAGTTCCTCTGGACTGCAAGTTACATAGCTTGCAAACAGGGGTAGAAAAAATTCATTGGACTCAACAGTCTCATCCAAAGTAACATTTTTGCCCATCCTGTTTCAAGAAAATGCTCGTCTTGCCTTGAGCTCTCGCATGTTTGTGAGACTTGTAGGGTATTTCTGAGAAACAAATTTCACACAGAACAATGTGCATATTTTAAAATGTGAATAGCTAAAATGCATATAATTGAAAAAATACACAGAAGCAGATTTTGAACAATGAAGGGAACCTGTATAAATTAAGTAAATCACTCATATAAATGTGTGAATTAGTAAAAATGTATTTAAAATGGCAAGTATTTCAGTGCAGGAGGAAACCACAAAGTCTCTTCCTTACATACCAGGGCGGGGCGGGGGAGAGGAGACAGGTGGGATTGAAAGGATTTGATTTGATCCAGACTGGAAAATGTTTGCATCTATACTTAGGGCCATGTCAGGATTATTCATTTAAAAATGTAATATTGTTAAAGAGGGAATTTTGAGAATGTCACATGTGGCATGGGCTGTCAATATGAATGAGGACCATTTTTCACAAAATAATAGAGTTGGAAGAGACCACAAGGGCCATCCAGTCCAACCCCCCTGCCATGCAGGAAATCTCAATGAAAGCATCCCGACAGATGGCCATCCAGCCTCTGCTTAAAGACCTTCAAAGAAGGAGACTCCACTACACTCTGAGGGAGTTTGTTCCACTGTCAAACAGCCCTTACTGTCAGGAGGTTCCTCCTAATGTTGAGCTGGAATCTCTTTTCCTGTAACTTGAATCCATTGCTCCGTGTCCTAGGGCCTTATCACATGTGGGGAAAATCAGTGGTTTAAACAGTCATTCTCTCATTGCTCCAGATCCTGTCTTCTGAAGCAGGAGAAAATGAGCTTGTTCCTCCTCAATATGACATCCCTTCAAATATTTAAACAGGGCTATACCTTCTCTTCTCCAGGTTAAATATCCCCAGCTCTCTAAGTCGTTCCTCATAGGGCGTGATTTCAAGACCCTTCACCCTTTTGGTCACCCTCCTTTGGACACACTCCAGTTTCTCAATATCCTTTTTAAATTGTGGTGCCCAGAACTGGACACAATATTCCAGGTGGGGCCTGACCAGAGCAGAATAGAATGGAACTATTACTTCCCTTGATCTAGACATTATACTTTTATCGATGTAGCCTAAAATTGCATTGGCCTTTTTAGCTGCCACATCGCCCTGTTGACTCATATTCAATTTGTGGTCTACTTGGACTCCTAGATCCCTTTCACATGTTGTCTTATTCAGCCAGGTGAGTCCCATCCTATATCTGTGCATTTCATTTTTCCACCCTAAGTACAGAACCTTACATTTTTCCATGTTGAATTTCATTTTGTTAGCTTGGGCCAAGCTTTCTTGTCTATTTAGGTCATTTTGAATGTTGATCCTGTCCCCTGTGGTATTAGCTATGCCTCCTAATTTGGTATCATCTGCAAATTTGATACAGATGCCCCCAATACTGTCATCCACGTCATTATTAAAAATGTTGAATAGCACTGGGCCCAGGACAAACCCCTGTGGCACCCCACTGGTCACTTCTCTCCGGGATGAAAAGGAACTATTGTTGAGTACCCTTTGTGTTAAGCCTGTGCCTTCCTATACTATACACTGCAGTCATTTAGTGAAAATTAACCCAAACCCATGGTAGCTACTGACTTCCATGCTAATGGAAGCTATCAGGTTTTTAGTATAGACTCTAATGGATAAGTTCAGCACCTTGGTCTACTCCTTTAGAAATACAAACTAAAATCCAGGATAGATTCACTACTCCACTCAGATGAGAGGGGCAACTTCCCCAGCCTCTGCTGTGTGCCAAGTCTGTCTCTGTCTCTGTCTCTCTCTCTCACACACACACACCAAAAGGAAGCTCTGTTATGGATAGAGATCATGCAGGTAACATACCCAGTAATCACTAGTAAGGCTCTGGGCTGTGAGTGTTTTGGAAATTTGTAGCATCTCAAGATAACATTTTAACATTGTGTCTTTGACCATGAAGATATCTGTACATTAATGCAAACATGGTTAAGAGAAGTGAAAATAATTATTTGAAAAGGAAATGGGGAAATGACACGTGGTGAAATTCAGTCTTATGGAAATCAAAAGAAAAGTCAAGAGGAGACAGAGTGCTCTTGGAAAAATTAAGCTAGAGTGAAAAATGCTGCCAAAATATCAAGCAGTGGTATGGAACACAGCAGGATGCAAGTGGATCATACTTTAAAGACCAGGAAAATGGGATGAACAGACAGCACACCTAAATATGCAGCATAACCTTAAAGACAAAAGTAAGTGAAAGTGCTATATGTCCATTATTATACTGAGGAATAAATCAGTGCCAGCCTGAACAAATCTTTGGCCATTATCAGTTGAGTCTGGAACTGGGGCTCTTCTGCACTGGGCGGTTCGAATTCACGTTATATCACACAAGACCATCATACCAGCATTCGAATGGCCCAATCTGAACTCACGTGAATGCGTGAGCTGCCGAACTGAATGCGTACTGGCTCCTCTTTTTGGAGCGTGTTGGCCAGTGCGCTGATAAGGGGATTGGCAATATCCTGGATTTGGGCTCTGTTCGATCTCAGTGCGAATGGGTCTGGTGTGACTACCCAGTCCTGAATTCCATCGCAAGACCCCCAGATTCCAATTTTAACTTCCGGTGGGTCTTTCCTCTTGCCGGTTCCAGGGAAGAGGGGGGGGGGGGGCGGTTTCCAGCGGCCTCCTCCCTCCTCCTCCCGGCTTGGGAGCCAGCATAAGCTGCACCCAAGAGGAAGAGGGCGGGGGGGGCCGCTGGAATCGTGTTTCCGACAGCCTCCTCCTCCTCCTCCCGCTTGGGAGCCAGCATAAGCTGCATCCCAAAAGGGAAGAGGTGCGGGGGGTTCTGGACGGCGGCGATCGGCCGCGATTCTAGCGGCCCCGGCCTGTTCCCTTCTTGGGATGCAGCTTATGCTGGCTCCAAGCCGGGAGGAGGAGGAGGAAAAAAGCATCCCCATTTACTTAGATGGCCATCCAGCCTCTTTGACAGCCCGCTGGAACTGGCCCCCCCCCCAGAATACATACACACACACTCACACACACACGTACAACCGGGCATTGCTAATTGTTGCAAGGGAAGGTCATGGTAACATTAAAACCAAGCAGGAATGTAGAGAGGAAAACAGAGAGGAATGTAGAGAGGGCACGTTGTAACGCGATTGTTATGTGCATGAGCTGGCTCTCCAGCTGTTTACCGGGCTGTCATGACGTGACCTCCCTTTCACCCCGGAAGCGTTTAAGGTCGCAACCCATGCAGGGCACCACTGAGCATGTGCGAGGGGGTCGATACGAATCGGCCAATCCTCATGTTGAGCACCGGTGTGGCAAACATTCTGCACTGAATGCACTTCCGCCTTCGCGCGAATGCGTATTGGCCAATTTGAATCATGCCAATTCGGAGGGGCTCCAAGGTATGATGGTATTGTGCGAAATAACGTGAATTCGAACCGCCCAGTGCTGAAGACCCCCAGTTCCAGACTCATCTGATAAGGGCCTTTGACTGGGTTTCTATAGATAGATTAAACATAACAACAAAAAAGACTTTCAGTGCAATTCACCTTTTATTGAAATCTATGGCAAAATTCCCACTGATTTTAAAGGAGCTGGAATGCATTCAGGAAACTTAATACTTAACGGATAAATGGAGCAAATATATGTGAAGGTGTTTAATAGCAATAGCAATAGCAGCTTTATTTATATACTGCTTCATACCACCTAAGCAGTCTCTAAGTGGTTTACAGCTATAAGCTAATTGTCACTAACAATCTGGGTACTCATTTTAGTGACCTTGGAAGGATGCAGGTCTGAGTCGAGCCTGAGCCATTGGCTAGGATTGAACTCGCAGCCTTATGGGTTGGAATGAGTGGCTGCAGCACAGGCATTTAACCACTGTGCCACCATTATATTTAGTGGCAAATAGAGGTTCAAGGCATAAAGTTAATGTAACCACTTGTAGTAGCTATATGCAGATAGCACAGAGAGAGAGGAAAAGAGAGAGAGAAAGATCACATCATATCATATAGAAACACTGAGAACACTAAGAAACTTATCCAAGTTTGTTATTATATATTTATTCTCAAAAGTAAACTAAATATGACAAGTCAGCTAAGGATTGTTTTTCTCACTTCTTATCCATTCACATATGTGAACGAGGAGGATATATATATCTGATTTAAGCATAGCTTGGGAGAGTTACCTTTTTGGCTTAGATCTCTCGAAATCTCCCAGCCAGCATGAAACGAATGGGGCAGATACATGGGCAATATGTCTATGGCCACTTGCAGTGATATTTAAAGATGTAAATTTCTTTCTTTATCCTTCCCATTCCTGACTGGAAATGTTATTGCTTCTCTTGCTTCTCTGAGGAGAACAAGACATTTCGATTTTGCTACCCCTCACAGAAAAGTAAACTATTCCTGACAAATTCCTAGAAGACATTCACTTCCCACTCCTAATTCTTCTTGCAATTAGCTGTGTGAACCATAAAACTCCATTTGTAACATCTAACAAGGAAGAATGGCCTGTGTTTATCTTTACAGTGGAATTCCCTCTCCCTCTCCCCTCCTGCAGCCCAACGGAGTAATTCAAATGAATGAATTTATTATGGCATACAGCCAGCATAAAGTAATAAAATGTTTAGAAAAATTACTTTATATCCAGTTAGAAACAATTGTCTTGACTGAGACTAACACAATTAAAATGGAAGGATATCAAGTTATTTAGATGATCTTAATGTAACTGTGTATGCTTGTGACAATGTCAGGTGCACATGCATACTGTGATGATCCCTGGGATCCAAGCAGCCAAACAGCCACCCTTTTCTTGGCCCTTAGTCCCAGCGGATCCGTTTAATTTCCCCTAGAGTCTCCTGGATCACTGTTCCCACTCCCGGCTGAGCTGAACGAGACCCCTTGAGATCCTCTAGTCAAGCTGCCACCACCCAGTGAATCTCCAATGAACTCCCCTTAGCACACACTGGGACTTGCTAAGGACTTAAGTTCCTTCCCTTCCTAACCTAAGCAAGCAACAACCGAGCCAAGGCACATGTATAGGAACACAGAGACAACAGATACTTTTAAAGAAAGGTCTTTATTTACGTAGGCAGAATAGAGCAATAACGTATCATTCATGCAAGGCCTCCTTGGCTTGCAGGTACAGAATGCATAGTTACAAGACGTTTATTTCAGGCAAGCCAAAAATAAGCATAACAAAACCTAGATGCACTAACTAACACATTTCCTAAGCTACTCACACAGAGATGGGATCTGCAGTTCTTGATGGGTTTTGGATGCCAGGAGCTGGCTCCCATTGCCTAGCTCAAGTGCATCCCTTAAGCCTGCCCTTTTGGCACAGGCCTAATCAGCCAGGATCCAAGACAAGAAAGACAAAGACCACATGGTCTCAGAGGCCTTTTAAAGACCTCTGGTAGAAGGTTCTTGAAAAACCTGGTCCTGCTCTACTGATTGGCGAGTTGGGCCTTAGGTGAGCTATGATGTAAATTCTCAATAACATATGATGTAAGCTCTCATTTGCATGTACCTCCCCCCAACTTAACCCTTTGTGGTTTGAGAGGAGTCCTCAAATGACCAGTCATTACAGCTGTTGCACGAGGAAAGGAACTTAAGTCCTTAGCAAGTCCCAATGTATGCTAAGAGGAGTTCATTGGAGATTCACTGGGTGGTGACAGCTTGACTAGAGGATCTCAAGGGGTCTTGTTCAGCTCATCCGGGAGTGGGAACAGTGACCCAGGAGACTCTAGCAGAAATTAAAGAGATCCGCTGGGACTAAGGGCCAAGAACAGGGTGGCTGTGTGGCTGCTTGGACCCCAGGGATCCTCACACATACATATTCGTTTATGCTATGAAACTATAATGGATCTTTTGATGGTAACTGGAAAGTGACATAAAATACTCAGCTGTCTTTCCCTTACACAGTGTCTAAGAAAGAAGGATGGCCTGTATTTATCTTTAGAGCTGAATTCCTGCCTTTCCCCCCTCCTCTCCTGCAGCTGAGCTGAGTAATTGCCTTGACTTACAGAACTAAAATGAATGGCTGAAGCATTGTTTCTTTTGTTACTTAAACAAACAGATAAAACTCCATCTTGAACTTTGAATTTTTCATTGAAGTTCCTCCCCATTACCTTTTTTGCAAATGAAGTATCTGCAAATTCTCACACATCTGTTGAGCAGTTGCCAAATTTCAGAGCTCATACATATTTGAGTCAAGCATTGAGAAATCAAAAACCCCATATGTTTAACAAACAGCAACAGGCTTTTGTCACCACCCTAGTGGAATGATGCCCACCACTAGGCAAATGGTTAACAGTTGTCCACTGGCATTGAAAAGGTTATATCATGTTAAATAGATAGTCTCACTTTTGCCTGGCTATTCAAAGTTGAGAACAGATTAAAGGCTGGAAGTGGACTGTAGGAGGGGATTTTCCTTTCACCAACTTTATTTATACAGTTCTCTCTTATTAGTATGGTGGATGTGTCATGCTAGCACAGTTCATCCTCCTTTGTTTTGTTCTGCCCCATATAACCTCAGACATCCATCTTCCAATCCTGAGAGGGAGTGCACCCCAGCCCAAGGGACCTGTTATCCAACTGTAGAGACTGAGAGTATAGGGCCTAGATTAGTTTGGATAGAATTCATTATTTTAGAAGCCAAGTTTAATCCTCTGAGGCAGCAGAGAACATGACTTTACCTCACTCTTTGTGCCAGCCCTTGAAGTATTTAAAAATGGCAATCATGTCACCCCTCAGTCTTCTCTTCACCAAGCTGCTTCAGCCTCTTGAACTTACTCCAACTTGTCTATGTCCTCATTAAAATGAGGTGCCCAGAATTTACTGCAGTACTCCAGATGACCAGCACAAAATGTGATTGGCTATTATTTTCCTTAGTTTGGAAACAATGGCGGGTTACAGATGGGTAAAAAGGGGTGTGTTCATGACGTCATGAAGGTAGAGCCTTCAGACGGCCCTTACCTGAATGCCGCCATGAACACGCCGCCCGCATGCCCCAAGCAGGAAGAAGCGGCATTAAAAAGGTGCTGCTTTTTTCCGCTTCTTTTCTATATAGTGCGCAGCTGCGCATCTCCGTCTGTAAGCTGCTGCACCGGTACGCCAGAATTGCTACGCAGCTACTTTAAGTTGCCCATTTAAAAGCTCCATGTCTGCTGCGTCGCATAATGAGTCGGGGTCCTGGAACATGCGCAGTTTGCAGTCAGGCTTTAATTGCAGTGTCACCTGCCATGCAGGTGTGCAGCTGTGCTGCAGCAGCACAGCTGCAGCACATTTTAAGACTCGTAACCCTAACCCTAACCCTAACCCTAGAGCTGCATGTACGCATGCGCTGCTAGAATTGTGGAAAGTTTGGAATTTAAAGTGCACCCCTACACACATTCCTGTGCCATTTTCACCTAACAATAAAAAAATGCTAAAACTTTAAATATTTACATATGTACAAGGCAGGTGATGGGGGATGGCAGGGGG
>NC_056523.1:164087580-164111468 GCF_019175285.1 Sceloporus undulatus
CCCTGAACTCTCTTGGGTATGAGTTTGGGCTCCCTTGCCTGCCTGCTTCAATTCCCCAATGCCTTCTCAACCTTGCTAATTTGTTTCATTCCTACTCCTCTCCTGCTGCCCCTTTCATTGCTGAAGGAGAGAAGTAGCCTTGGCGTGCATGAAGTGAATTATCTAGAATGAAAAGGCATTGTGGAATCAGAACAGGCAGCCAGGTCAAGAAAGAAGGGGAACACAGATTCAGAGCCAAGAGAGCAATTGCACCAAATCAAACAAAACAAAACAAAACACCCAGCAGCCAAGAAGCTGTTTTCTAAGTGCTGTTTTTTCCCCTGTCACTTTTTTCTGAGTGATCAGGGACACCAAATTTCAACCATATTCAGGAAATTATCGAAAATTATCCCATCCCTAGTGTAGACACACCCCAGGTAAGCCCAGCTTGTTGTATTGAGCAACTTTCTGTTTTTCTCATGCTGCTGAATTGGGCCTTGGATGTCAGGAAAGTTAGATAATGAAGCAATTAGTAATTTAGCAATTTTCCTCCTACTGTGAGAAAGCTGAGGACTTATTCTCTGCAAAAATCCAAAGTTCTTGTTGAGAAAAAGCTCCCCCCCCCTTTTTTTTCCTCTGCAGAAAGCCATCCTTTCAGATCCCCAAATTTCTGTTTAAACAGCTCTGACACAACTTGGATACTGGTGGCAGTGGCTCTGGAGTTCACTAGTTCTTTAATTCAAGAGAGTAAGGTCCAGAAAACCCTTCAGAAATAATCCATTTTGAGACCACTTTAACTGCCCTGGCTCACTGCTAGGGAATCCTGGGAACTGTAGTTTTGTGAAACATTTAGCCTTCTCTGACAGAGAACTCTGGTGTCACAATAAACTACAATTCCTAGGATTCCTCAGCACTGAGCCAAGGCATTTAAAGCGGTCTCATACTGGATTATTTTTGCAGCGTGTTTTGGACCTACATATCTCTGAATAAATATTTGGAAGGAAGGAAGAGTATATGGCAATATGCTGCAAGACATATCTGTACCTGGTCCAGATTCTGAAGCTCCAGAAAATCTGCTGCTCAGTACTAAGGGCCAAAACATAGGTTACTTGGGCAGTACTGCTGTTCAATCACAGCTGTTCCTTTGTGTGTTATCCTTAAGTGTTTTCCTAAACTATGGGTATTATGATCACACAAGTAGTCCAAATTGGGTGATTGCTACTCATACCCATACTCCACTTCCACTTGTGTAAGTGGAGAAAATGACCTGCTTACACATTCCTAACATCCAAATGTTACAAATGTCATATAGACAGATCACAGAGTGAAGCACCCTGCTTTAGGTGGTGCCATAAGAAGTAGGTGGATGAAAGCATTCATTGGTGTTTGAATGGTCCTGCAAGACTTTTCATACAATCACAGAGCTGGAAGAGACCGCAAGGACCATCCGGGTCAACCCCCTGCCATGCAGGACTACACAATCAAAGTACAGTACTCCCAATAGATGGTCATCCAGCCTCTGTTTGAAAATCTTCAAAAAAGAAGACTCAGAAACACTCCAAGGCAGTGTATTTCACTGTTGAACAGTTCTTACTGTCAGGAAGTCCTTCATAATGTTTTCTTTTCCTGTAGTGTTTCCTCCTCATGGCGCAGTGGTTAAATGCCTCTACCACAGCCACTCACTCACAAACCATAGGCTTGCGAGTTCAATACCAGCCCAGGGTCTCAAGCTCGACTCAGGCTTGCATCCTTCTGAGACTGCTAAAATGAGTACCCAGATTGTTGGGGGCAATTAGCTTTCACTTTGTAAACCACTTAGGGAGTGCTTAAGAGCACTGATAAGCGGTATAGACATGTACACTGTAATAAGGAGACCTTGGTCTGGGGAATTTATCATCAGCTCAAACAGAGGAGCGGTCTCTATCCTATGCATACGAAGGTAGCCAAGGTAATAGGTCAACAGAGACAAGTTTTATGAAAACTGAATACTGTTTATTATTCATTCACACATAAGACAATCATACAAGAACTCAGGAATATAGTAAGTTAGCGCTGGATAGATAACATGAGGCTTTCTAATGGGAATATTCACCCGTACTGGCGGTGCTCCAGGATTGATGAAGACTCAGCAACACGGAGGGGAAGGGAGGGGAAGTGGATTGGAACTATATCAGAACTCAGACCGACATGAAGCCTGTCTGGATTCTAAGACAGAACACAGACAAAAGATTTGAGGGACCTTAAATAGGCAAAATCTTGCCTCATGTGAAGAGTTGTTTCCACATTTCAAAGCAAAGCCAAATCTACATATTAAAGATTGCTTGATCTATAGAAGTCTTCAAGGTGAGAATGGTTCTCCAAGGTGAGAATGGTTCTGGCCTGGCAAAGCATCCTGGCCATAAATCTGCCTCAAAGGTGTGAATGACTCTTTTCTGTTGGCAACTCCTATCTGGGCCTCTACGTGATCTGTCCGTCTTACAGTGATGGAGAACTCTGTGTCAGGTATCCCATCAGGCCCTCTGCATAGGGTCATCAGATGAAAAGTCATCCACATTTAGGATTTTAAGGCACCAATGCTGGTAACAACTTGCTATTGCTATTGCTATTCCTGCATTGGCTGGCCCTTACAAGGAAAGGCTAGGTCATTTTGCTTCTGTTTTTGGCAGCATTATTCAGCACACTGTTTCATGGAAGCAGATCCTGTGCTGGCCAAATGGCCATAATAAAGTTATTATTATAATGAAGCAGATCCAGAGAGGAAGCATATGAACTGAGCACTGATAGAATGACAGATATTCAAAAGATACATTTGTTAATTTGACAATCTCAGAACTCAGAGAAACAAGTTGCACCTTCATGAATCATAGAATCATAGAATCATAGAGTTGGAAGAGACCACAAGGGCCATCCAGTCCAACCCCCTGCCATGCAGGAAATCCAGATCAAAGCATCGTCGATAGATGGCCATCCAGCCTCTGTTTGAAGACCTCCAAGAAGGGAGACTCCACTACACTCCGAGGAAGTGTGTTCCACTGTCGAACAGCCCTTACTGTCAGGAAATTCCTCCTAATGTTGAGGTGGCATCTCCTTTCCTGCAGCTTGCATCCATTGCTTCGGGTCCTAGTCTCTGGAGCAGCAGAAAACAAGTTTGCTCCCTCCTCAATATGACATCCCTTCAATGGCTAGTAGCTTTCAGGTGAGTGAGGTGGCAAAGCCATTCTGGATTTCAGTCTGTACTTTAAAGGAAAATACCCAAGATATTGAACCAATTTTGGGGATAGAAGCACTGTAGATATAAAAATTTCAGAATAAAGCCTTGATTTATTGCCCCATTGACATGGAATTCACTAGCCACCACTGACCCATATATTTAGAACTGATCACAATATTCAAATATAAAAAACAAACACCAAAGACCCTAGATATTGTCTAGCTGTAAGCCTGCAATAGAACGGAACTCAACTCTGTGATTTTTATCTTGAACACCCCCTTTAGAGATGGAAAGATATGTTTCTGAAATTGGTTAGCATGACTCACCTTCATAAAAAATACAACTGGCTCAGGAGAGAACCTTTTTCTTTAAAGGAATACATGGTTCCTCTCAATAATGGAGAAAAGGTGGCATGTTGAGGTGGGGAAGAGAGCACTGGAGTTCTATTCTGATCACACCAGTTTCTTCCCAGAATCAGGGAGGAAGCACAAGAGTCAGGACCCCCAGATGTTGAAGCAGATCTTGTCTGGAGGAGAAGGTCTTGAATTCTCTTCCAAAATCCAGACTGAAGAATTATCTGCAGTGCTAATCTTTTTTCAATTCTCTGAAGTTTCTCTTTCTAAGAAAAAAGAGACAGACACATTTACTTTACCTATCCAGAGGTGGTCAGATGGTGTGATCCTTAGTTCTGCTACAGGTGACAATAGTTTTGCCTCTTACCAGTGGGGATGAAAATGGGGGAAATGGCCAAAGGAATATCTGCTCAAATTCCTATTGTTCTTGTAGAACCTCTGTTAATCATTCCAGTATTCATAGACTGTGTATGAGTTAGTCTGGGATCTGAGATCATAAGGACAGATCCTTCTCTCAGTCCTGCCACCATCAGAAACACAATTGGTGGGGGATCTGGGGATGCAAGAGTGGACCTTCTTGGTGGCTGCCTTTAGACTCTGGAACCTGCTTTCCAGGGATGCCAGAATAGCCCCCTCCCTGCTATCCTTCCATTGGCAGGCAAATATTTTTGTATGCCAGCAGGCTTTTGAAGTGGAATATTTTTTCAAGAATAGGCTGAGGGTGCTGTATCATTTTAGACTGAACCATTTTAGTAGCTTTTTTATCTTATAAATGATATTTTATCCATTTTAAGTGTACTTTTACACAAATCCAATATTTTCAATAATTCAATCCCATTTTAAGGTTCAGTTTTGTATGTTTTCAGCTGTGCTTGTTTTAAATTGTAAGCCATTTTGAGTCCCAATTTTGAGAGAAAAGTGGGATAGAAATAAATCTCCTCCTCCTCTTCCTTTATGAACCATGACATTTCTGCTACATAGCCAATAAGATTTGAAAATACCATTATATCATTGAAATCACATAAAACCAATTCAGAGTGAGAGCAAAGATTCATGTATTACATTGCTCTCACTCTGATTTGAGGGAATAGCAAAGCAGTTGTTTTTCTTTCTCCTTGCAGCTGCTTTTTAAAAAATCCCTTTAGGTCTTCCAGCAGCTACTGAAACAACTCAATCTCAGAGTTGTTCTTATGGCTTTAGTCTAGACAGATAAAATAAATGCGAAGCAGAGCATGGTAATCTTACCTTTTAGGTGTCTCTGAGCCCCTCTGAAACCCGGCTAACATTTTTTGCCATATCTAGTGGCAAGAAGCTGATGGAAACCTTTATTATAACAAAACCATATTAAAGATCTCATCTCATGTATTATTAAACCGGCTTACCTTTATCTGGTTTAAGAGTTAATTTGGATGGCACCCTGATCTTATCACATGCTTTTTACTACCAAAATTGCTGCCGAAATACAACCTGGGTCCATCTCCGCTTGCAGAGTCTCTCCAGAGGCCATTTTCTTAAATTGGAAAACTTCTGGATTCGAAAAGAGCCAGGAGGAGTGGCTCTGCAAGTGGAGATGGCCCTAGGATGTATCTGAGTAGCAATTTTGGTGGTAAAAAGTGTGTGATAAGATCAGGGTGCCATTCGAATCAACCCTTAAACTGGACAGAGGTAAGCTGGTTTAATAATATATGCAATAAGCTTCTAAATTTGAAAGAAAACTATCTACAATACATTTGTAATACATTTACATCTGTATAAATTGGCTTAAGATGAGGCACAGATTCAGGGACCAACACTAGTGGCCAAATGACCCAAGACATTCTCAGCAACCTTTCTCCTGACCCAAAGCAGGAGAGAGACAGTGATAGGAATGGCAACTATGTGGTACTCTGACGTTTGAGAGTGAGGCAGGTCCTGCTCACAAGGAGGGTCTTCTCATTTATGCTTCTTTTCCTAGTTCCCATAAGAGATCCTCCAAGGGGAATAATAAGCCTGAAGGCCCATTTCCCCCTGCAGTAGAATCTTTTTCCATGCCACACAACTCAAATGTTGTGGCAAAGTAAAAAAAGAAAAAGGAAAAAGAATGCATTGGAGTAACAGGATTATAAGACATGCAATAACAACCAGTTATCAGCAAACCCATCCATTTATGGTGGGTTTGTGGAAAGGCAATTGAAGCCTGAATGCATTTCAGAGTCAAGTGTCCTAAATTTACACCTCCTAGCAGACCTCAATGAAGTTTAAAGCTTCAGTTTTAAGTGGCCACGAAGTACCCTCCCCTTTGTCAGCTACTTGGCTGCTTCTTTGCAGGCCCATGAAAATCAAAAAGGAGCCCAGGAAGAAGCCAAGCCATAGGGAGAAGAGGATAGCTCCAATTCCTTATTCCTTTTCTTTGCATTGTATTAACTGACTACACCATCACCACAGCCCACAAAACTCTCCCTGCTTAAATAACCCGGTTTACCTCATGCTGCTTTGAGTTTCTTCTGAGGTATTTATTTTAAAAACACACAATTTTAAAAAATGTCCATCTTCCCCCAAATGCAACATTTCAGGAACTGCAAATAGACTTTACCCATTGCACTAAACAATTAACAGTGTTCCTCATCATTATGTTTTGGGGGAAAATAACATCAATATGATTCAGTTACCCCCCCCCCCCCCCACCACACACACAGCAATTGTAATGTGTTACTTGCAGTGCTTTATTTCTGAGCTCTACAAAATGTCTCTCATTTTCTTCAGGAAAAAAATACTGAACAAAAAGAAGATGTGGAGGCAGTATTGATCGTGCATTTCTCCCAGTAACCTGGCAGCTAACAAGTATCAATAGCAGTAGTAGCTATTGCTTGCTTGCATTCTTTGCTTGGATTTTATTGTTGCCCAATGAATTAGAGCCTAGAGGGTGTCCTCCTATAAAAAGAAATGGCCTTGCTTGCCAACAGTCATATTTCTGACTAACAGCTTGCAAGGGCTCTCCCCAGTATAGCTGACCTATAAATCAGGCCCTTTACGGTTTCATTATTCATACATTTATCTCCATTGAAACCTCACTGTCCTGCAATAGGGTCTCCTTTTGTATGCATGCAAGTCCAGAACTTTCATTTTTCATTTCCAGTGCTGATTACATGTTATTTGGGATGACAGGGCCAGTGCTGTTTTTAAAGTCCACATTATTTAGAGATCTGTAACCAAGACTATACAAACAGCTACAGGCTCTGCAGCCCAGCATCTTATCCAATGCTAAGGACAAATGGTTAATATATCAAGTTTATTAGGTGAGTGGAATAAATCAGAGCAATCTCTCAGTCACCTAGTTCAGAAAAACCTAGTGCCTATTGAAAGAGGAGGGGGAAATCTAATTGTGTAGATACAGCAAGATGACTGCTGAAAAATGATAGTGACTGCTGCATTTGAGGGGCACAGCCTAAATTCATTGGAATTTGTGTAAGTCTACCTATACTTTTTACTTTTTTACCTTTCTTTTATTTTCATTGTATGAACTGACCACTGTCAGAACTTGGAAGTAACATGTTACTTATAAGTATTTGGGTCCAAGTTGGTGGTAGTCCCCAGGTAGCTGCT
This sequence comes from Sceloporus undulatus, assembly GCF_019175285.1. Taxonomy (NCBI): domain Eukaryota; kingdom Metazoa; phylum Chordata; class Lepidosauria; order Squamata; family Phrynosomatidae; genus Sceloporus; species Sceloporus undulatus. The sequence goes on from NC_056523.1 coordinate 164,094,706, forward strand.
GAATCCAGCCATTTGTCCTTTCTGAGAAAAGTGGTCACAAGGAACTGTGTTATGATGTTACTGCATCACATCACTGGGACACAGGGAAAGGTGACTCTGTCCCTATCATGTCATCTTTCAGTTCATCATCACACTCCACCTGCTGTTTCAGTCAGTGCAAGCTAACTTAGCTGTTTTTGAATTCATGCTTTCCCTCTGGCTTGTTCTGAAGGAAAGGTATTTTCAGCTACCTTACAATAATTCAGAAGTAGAACAAGGGCTGCATGTGTACTGCAGAAATAATGTAGTTTGACCACCACTGACTGCCATGACTCAATGTTATTGAATTCTGGGATTTGAAGAATGGAACCATGGCAATTAAAACAGTGTCAAACTGCATTATTTCTGCAGTACACATGCAGCCTTGGAGGACAAGATTTGATTGATGTTATTACATGACTTCAAGTTGACTCAAACCTATGGCAACCCTACCATTTATAACTGTGTAAATTTACAGCACTTCATAAATAAAGGTTAATAATAATAATAATAATAATAATAATAATAATAATAATGTTTTCTTGGCAACATTTGTTCAGAGGAAGCTTGTCTTTTGGTTCTTTTAAGGCTGAGGGAGTGACATTTCCCAAGGTCATACAGGTTTTCATAGCACAGCAAGGATTTAAACCCTGGTTTCCCAGAGTTCTAGTCCAATAACCAAGTCAATACATTATGCTAGCTCTTCTGGATTTGGTGAATGCTATCTAAATAGACCAAAGCCTGCAGAAACTGAGGAGGGCTGCTGAGGATAGGCTGTCTTGGAGATGCCTCATTCTCAGGGTTGTCAGAAGTCTAGGTTGACATGAGGGCAATTAATAATAATAAAAAGTCTAAATAGTTGGTCACTTGGCATTACAGTGAGAGTGGCACAGGGTAAATCAGTAAACAAGCACTAGTAAGCACAATGGGCATCTTTGGGTAGAAAGGGGTTCACCAAACTTGCCTTTTGGTTTTAGGGGCCAGGAAGTAGAACAACTCTTGGGATGAGCTTTGGGAATTTCCAGCCCTTTGAGGCCATTCTGGTAATGGCCAACTGGTTGCAAGCTATTTGATATGGCCTGGTAACTGGAACCTCAGGTAGTTCATTCATGCACGGTATGGCTGAGAGGAAAACCCAGAGGGATTTTGGATTCATATAAAGCCCACAAAGTGTCAACCCACTCAGTAGATCTTATTAAAATAGTTAAATAAATAGATATTCAAATAAAAACAGCCCAGGATTTGTGGCATCTTAAAGACTAACGTGTTTCATTTTGTTTAACTCTTCATTGACTATGACCACTCCATCAGCCAGCTCTGATGAAGTGGGCTGGAGTGGAATCCACAAAAACCTATACCAAATAAAATGTGTTCATCTTTAATGTGCCATAAAACACTTTGTTGTCGTTTCTGCCAGATACATTATAGTTACTTCATCTGGAAATAGTTTTTTTTAAAAAAATTCAGCTAATTTGACCCATCATCTTTTGTCTTTTCCCCACATGGTTGACTAAATTCCCTTTTCCAATAACAAATGTATAAATACATTACAGTGCAATTGTAACTTTAAAAGGAATAACTTCACCGCTTTTGCAAGGCAACTTGAAACTTTTATGGGTATTTTTGAAGTAGTGAGAGTGGGGCTTTGCCAATGGTGAGGGGGGAATATAACATGGTTTAAGCTCTGGCTCTTCCTGAGGCTTTATGTGTGTGTTGTGTGCATTCAAGTCATTTCTGACTTGTGAAGGCCCTAAGGTGAACCTAACAAGGGGTGTGTGTGCATGCACACAAGATTTGTTCAGAGCAGGTTTGCATTGCCTTCCCTTGAGTCTGAGAGCATGTGATTTGCCTAAGGTCACCCAGTAGGTTTAATTGCCAAGCTGGAAATCGAACCCTGGTCTTCAGAGTCACAGTCCAACACTCAAACCACTAGGCCACAAGTTGCTACCTTATGATTAGTTGTGAGTGAGGTAATGAAGAGCTAAATACTTATATACAGTAATTTGAAGAGAAACCAGAGTAATAAAGAACTAGTCAGGAAATAAATGAATTTGTTTTTAAAACAACCAACAGTAACTACGGATAGTTACTTTTGAAAAAGTAAAGTGTTACTTATAAATTATAACTGTAATAATAACTTCTCCATCAGACTTTGAATGTAACAATCCAATATATCCTGTAGAAATTGAGGTTAAAATAACCAGGTGTGATGTCTAAGGACTGAGATCCTTCATTCTCAAAATCCACTGTAAATAGTGTTTCAGCATTTTGATAATTTCATTACATTGAGCTTAATTTTTAATTAAAGTTAGCTCCATTTGCATCCCCAGTGTTTTCTCAATTTTGCGAAACCCTTATAATGAACATCTCAAATGCAGTGTTTTCATTTTCAGCCATTTCTCATGTCCAACAGTTCCGGTCCATCAACATATATGCTTATGAGCTTATTCATATGACCAGCCTGAAGGTAACTTCTTAGAACATAAAATTTCTCTTCAGTGATGAAAAAAGAATATTGAACAATAGTGCTGGTGTTTGGAAATTAACTAGAGATGAATTCGTGCTCCACTCATTTCAAGAAACATAGCATCAAGACTGGGTTAAAATGTTTCATTTTTAAAAATGCAGAAGAAAGGAACACTGCATCTGATGAACAGATACATAGGAATGTTTAGGGAAACTGATGTGGGGCAATCAAACTGTCTGCTGCATCCTCCCCTACACTCAGCCCTTTGGTGGCATTTTTGAAACACATAGAGCCATAGGAGGATGATTCAGTATCATGTTCCTCTTTACTTTTAAACACACCCTATTTTGGACTTCATGTCTGTACATGAGACAATCTTGTTCCAGAACCTTTTCACCAAGCAATCACTGACTCGTTTCATACAAATGAGAATGGGGCAATTACAGTGATAGGCTTCTTTCATGCCCTTACTCTTGAGGACTGTGATCTAGATGACAATTACTTTTCTCCAGAAATTTCTTCTAGTCATGGCTTCATCCTTTCTTCACTTCAAGTGTCACATCATCTGTGCTGTGCATCTGCACAGCTTTTGACTAAACCCAAGATCTATACAGTATGCAAACCAAAGTATTGCTTGACTTTGGGAATGATCACTCCATATCATTTAAACCTCCAAGTTCCTATTGACAAGTCTCTATAGCATAAACAGTCCCATTAGTGTTAACAGATTTTCAAAACAGTGATAAGGAACAACTGAAATTCAGGACATGGAGGGCTAACATCAGGAACTAGCTGTTAACAAGTTTGCTTTTGACCTTCTGTACATACTCATGTATAAGTCTAGAAATATGAGTCACAAAATACCCAAAAAAACCTGAGTTGACATATCCATTGGTCATTATCTGTGGATCTGAGCAACTGCAGATTGAAAAGAAGATTGAAACAACATTTTCATCCTTTACAGCCTTTGTTTCATGCCCTTAATTTTTACTCTGTACTTGTCCACAGGTCATATCAAAATCCAAAATTATGGACCCCAAACCTGCCCTTGACTCATATATGAGATCAACATATAGTTCAATATATACAGTAAATAACAAATAAAAGTATCCACATTCATAAACAACACAATGCACACATTTCTGTCTTTATGAAGGCCTCATACCTGAAAATACAGTCTATATAAAAGGAAAAGTTTTCTGACCCTCAGAAAGGTGACATCCTGTATAATAAGGGACACCTGCCAACTCTGTAGGTGATAGGCTTTTTGACTCTCAAGTAAGGGCCATTCCTTATAATAAGAGACACTTGGAAACTCTAGGTCCCATGCAAGCATAGAAGAGATACTCAAATATAAGATAACACTATTTGGAAAGATACCACAGAAGCAGATAAATCATTTGTTCTTCATACTGTCTATTGTTCATACAGTCTATCTATAGTGCTTATCAAAATGCCCCCCCCCATTAATACAAGTATGTATTGTATAATTTTCTTTCCCTAGTGGACTCACATGGACCCTCTCTTAATGAGAATCCTGTTGAATTCCAGATTATCAAGTAATATGGGATAAATAATGCACTGTCTTTACACTAACTGTTTCAACTATCTAGTTCATTATGGTGAGTGACGCAAGGCCTTTCATTCCAGCCCACACATGATGCTCTTTGCTCAGAATGGGATGGATTCTACATCCTTCACATATGTCATTGTATCATACTGAGGGGCTGTACATACCACCCCTAAGGGGTGGTGAGATATTGCCCCTTTCCTAGCCAGACTGGGGCCACAGCAACCGCATGCTGCAGCTCCGATCTGGCCTTTCGACAGTGCAAAAAGGAGCCACAAAAAACAGTTCCTTTTTGTGACCTTAAAAGGGCATCTTAGCCATGGTGGCACCCCCTCGGCGCTGTGTCACATGGAGGAGGAAGAGGAGTGCCACGATTCTGCATGCCATGGGGAGTGGTGCACAGCACCAGGGTGCCCTGGAGGGTGGAGTTGGGTGTGCATCGTGAGGACACTATGCACCAACTCTGCTTCCGTGACAGCCTTAATGGACAGTGTGTACAGGGCCTTTGTGTGAAAGAGTGTTGAAGGGGACATTGCTTTCACTGTAACTCTAGGAGAAATTAGAGGATTAGGCCTGGTGGATCAAGGATCTAACTTTATTTAGGGAAAGAAATAAAAAAATAAAATAATAAAATAAATAAAACTTTTTTTTAATCTCGCTTTTCTGTACTAGACAGGGATGTCCGTTATCTCCGCTTTTATTCATATGTGTGATTGAATCGCTAATTGGAAATCTAAGAAACGAGAAAGAAATTAAAGGAATCAAAATTAAAAAGAAAGAATTTAAGATCAGGGCATTTGCCGATGACTTAGCTTTAACTCTAGTAGATCCATTAGAAAATCTGGAAACATTAAATAAGTATTTGTTGGAATTTTAAAATATTTCAGGTCTAAGGATAAATAAAGATAAAATGACAATAATAACTAAAAATATGACAAAAGTAGAAGAAAGGAAAATGGTGGAGAGGACGGGCTTCTCTGTTAGTAAAAAAATAAAATATGTGGGGATTACATTAACAGAGAAAAATTTGGAATTATTCAAAAATAATTACGAGAAAATTTGGGGAAAATCAAAAGGGACCTAATGAAATGGAAGGATTTAAAACTGTCATTAAATGGGAACATTGCATCTATAAAAATGAATGTACTCCCGAAATTTCTATATTTATTTCAAACGATCCCCATAATCTATAATGAGAAAGTTTTCAATGATTAGCAAAAAGAAATCTTGAGATATATCTGGGCAGGAAGAAAACCAAGAATTAAAATAAAATATTACAGGATATGAAAGAAAGGGGAGGATTTGGATTACCAAATTTAAAATTATATTACAGAGCAGCATGCTTAGTTTGGATTCAAGACTGGATGAATTTGGAAAATACAAATTTATTAAATTTGGAAGGGGAAGGGTTAAGATTCGGATGGCACACTTATTTATGGTTTGAAAAAGAAAAAGTAAATAGAGATTTTAACAATCATTTTATTAGGAAACCCTAATTAAATGTATGGAAGATGCATAAGGAAAGATGTTCACCAAAAACACCAATCTGGATCTCTCTACATGAGGCTATGTGTAGTAAAGAAAATTTTATGGAGAGTAGATGGATAAAATTAGGCAATTTAATGAAATATCATAATGAACAAATTCAAATTCTAACGCAAGAAGAATTGGAAGAAAAAGGATTTAAGGGCCATTGGTTATTATTTAGACAATTAAGGGAAAAATTAAAAATAGAAATTAAAAAATGGGATAGAAAGAAATCTAACAGAATTAGAAAAAAATCTTAGTTTACGAAATATATCATACCCTTTCAAAAATATACAAAATATTACTAAAATGGGAAACAGAGGAAGAATTCATTAAGGAGACCATGATTCAATGGGCAAAAAATATTGGCCATAATATAGATATAGACAAATGGGAAAAGGTCTGGAAAAACACAAGTAAAACTTTGTTGGCGCAAAATATAAGAGAAAATATTTTAAAATTGCATCATAGATGGCATTTATCACCGGCAAAATTATCAAAAATGTATTTAAAAATGAGCCCAAATTGTTGGAAATGCCAGAATAAAATTGGATCACTTTATCATCAATGGTGGACCTGTAAAAAAGCTAAAAAATTCTGGAAAATAATACATGCAGAGATTGAAAAAAATTTCAATGTGAAAATAAAAATGACCCAAGAATTACATTTACTAACTATGAAAGAGAATGATATAAATATGAACAAATCAAAAGAAAGATTGTTTTTATGACAGGGGGAAGGATGGGGATCTTAGAATTTTTAATGCATTTCTCTTTTAACTGTACCTTGTTTTACTGCTGTAATCTGCTTGGATTCCTTGAGATTAAGCGGAATACTTATTATTATTATTATTATTATTATTATTATTATTATTATTATTATTATTTCCCCCCTTAAAACAGGATTAAACATGATACAATTAAAATTGGAGATTAAAATATCTATCTATCTATCTATCTATCTATCTATCTATCTATCTATCTATCTATCTATCATCTATCTATCTATCTATCTATCTATCTATCTATCTATCTATATGATAATAAAAATATAATGAAGACAGAGTGGTGGGCTAATACATGATGTGAAAGGCGATCATTCTGTGGCCAGACACTTTTATTCACAAAAGGCCTGCTGGAAGAAATCTGCCTTGACAGCTTTCTTAAAGCTGTCCAAGGGGTGGGACAGACTGCCTGAAAAGGGGTGGCCTGCTGGCAGCCTAATTCCCTCCAGAGGGAAGCTGCAGCCGCCAAATTGCTTGGCTTCCCTTCAGAGGAAAAAGAACCCAGAAAAAAATGGGTTCTTTTAGCACCTCAGGGTGGGCATTGCGAGTGCACCCATGGTGCACTCGTGATGTAAGTGATGTGCGGTACTGTGCAGACGCCACACGTGCTTATATCACAATGGTGGCATCTATGTACACGGGCCGCTGCCATTGGTACACTGCTGCGTTGTGCTAGGGTTAGGGACTGTACGGTTGCCATCCAGCTGGCCATTCCATAGTCTGGGAGCAATTGCAGAGAAGGCCCTCTGGGAGGTAACAGTTAATCTGGTTTTTAAAGGCTGCAATAGGTTCCTCCTAGATGACCTGAGTGTGCAGGGAAGATTATATGGGAGTAGGCGATTCCTCAAATAGGTTGGACCCAAGCCATGTAGGGCTTTAAAGGTTATAACCAACACCTTGTACTGCGCCTGGAAACTAATAGGCAGCCAGTGAAGAGATTTTAGGACAGATGTTATTTGGTTACTCCTAGTTTTTCCGCCGACCAGCCAGAACTGAAACTGCATTTCAGTTTCCCAGCTTGACAGACCAGAATCTGAAGAGAATGGGAGTGTTGAGCCACGAGCTCAGGCACTCTAATATAGTTTGCCAGTGCTGCCAGGTAACTACTGCAAAACTCCATTCCCAGGAAAATTCCATCAAGCTAACAAGTTCTAGAGATGTTTTGACTATAGCCTAGGCTTTAGTGGACCATGTTGTTGTTGCTGTATGCCTTCAGTATGTTTCCAACATATGGTGACCCTAAGATGATTCTATCACAGTATTTTCTTAGCAAGATTTGATTAGAAGAGGTTTGCCATTACCTTCCCCTGAGGCTGAGAGCATGTGATTTGCCCATGGTCACACAGTGGCTGAGCTGGGAATCAACCAGAGTAACCAGAGTTGTAGTCCAACACTCAAACCACTATATCATGTTGGCTCTCAAATGGGCCATATACAGGTAAACCAGCTTTCCCTAGTCTTTGCTAGTCCCCATTCCTTTGGCCTCCTAGGGAATGAAATATCTCATGTAACCTTCATGATGTCAGCTCATTCTTCTGGAAGAAGACCAAGGCAATAAAAAAGCATTTTGCTGGTTAGCCCATCATGGAGCTTATCACTTGGCTTCAAACCAGGATGCATCTGGGCAGTGGTGTCTTGGCTAGATCGGTGGCAATTTAGTTAAGATGACATCCGAGGACATCCCGGATCCAGAATTGAAGCCAGAAGAGGTAAGCAGGCCTATTTGTCCAAGGGATAAGCTCCCATGTTAGTGCCTCAGTCTTCCATAAACTCCATACCTGTAAAAATATAACACAGAGACTTGTATACTCTTGTGGGTATTAATGTGTGGAAAAGCTGAATATATATTTAAACAATATGTAATGTAGGTAAATATTTAGCTCACTATAACAGTAAAACTAAGTCTCTCTCTCTCTCTCTTTTTAAGTAGCAGCATGAAGGCATTTGACAGTTGTGTAGTGTATATAGCTTTAAACAGATAAATGGAATCTGAGTTAAAAACTATAATATGTACACAATGAAACTACTGCTGCTGTTTCATTTGAAGGTCACTACCACTTGCCAGTACACATTATAATGGCATAAACACTTGATGTAACAGCAGCACAAAGTTCTCAAGGGCAAAGGAAGAGCTTTTAAAAACTTTAAAGAAAAGTTATTAAATATGCTTATAATTGTTCCAATGTGTGAAAAAAAATGATATGCCATACCACAATGTTAGCTTGTTGCTAGGGTCTTGTGGCAGCTGGAATAACTCAGATGCTGCATGAAACAATGGCAATTCCTGTCCACCACAATTTCAGCCCATGCTTCACTGGTAGAAAGGGGTGTGTGTGTGATAGAGGGCTCTGCCTCTTCTCTGTTTCTGATCAAATGTAAAAACACTAGAGCCCGTATTAACATGGGGGGGGGGGGGGGAGAGACACACTTTTTTTAAAAATTGAAAGACAATGGAAACACACTTGGTCAAGAATATATAGTTCATCATACACATGTGACATCCACAATCCAGAAAACAGTGATACGTTTATTAGCCAACTAAAATGCACAAAATATGTGATGCAAAAGATGCAAATCAAACACAAGATGGACTTTAATGGACTTTAAATTTTATTTCCTGGGGTTTACAACAATTTCTTTCCCAGAGCCCACAGCTCCAAGAAGGAGGAATGGTCCCTGCCTACATGGATATCCCTCCATACCAGCAACTGTAACCATATCTTCACAAAAGATAGGCCTAGGGCTCTAACATCATCATTTTTTCCCTTTCTCCTGTATGATTTTGACACCTTTCTTGATGAACAATTCAGTGCTTGTATTATGTTTTTTCCCCCATTTTGGTTGGCCAATAAAGCTATCACTGTTTTGTGGATGTTATTGTATTTTGCAATAGGGCCAATATGGCTACCCCTGACTATATACACCTGTGAGTACATGAGGTAGCGCATCCCTGGAAACTGTCTTCTAATCAGTCATACAGCACTGGTTTATCCAGCTCAGCATTGCCAGGCAGGACCCAGTGACATTAGGGGTGTGATCATGCCATTGATTTTACCTGGCTCATAGAGGAGTGAGGAAAGAAGTAATCCCCACCCAACCAACTATGGTCCACCACTCCTGGTCTCCATTGACGGGTCATAGCTCCCTGGAGTTCTTTTCTAGAATAGCCACACACCAATGACAAAACTAGGGACTTTCTGCACAGCTTCACTGCTCGTCCCAGCTCTTCCTCTGCTATGCCTTTTTCAATCCTTGTGCTGGCTTTCTTCATACCTGTCACTCAACCTGTGAAAGCATCTTTTGCTATAGGTTACTCCCAGTCAGCTTGGGTGACTTATTGACTTCTACATAGATAGATAGATAGATAGATAGATAGATAGATAGATAGATAGATAGATAGATAGATGATAGATAGAGCAAGCTCAATTTAAGTCTAATTTTGAAAACAAAAACTAGTATACATCAAAGCCACTTTTGCAGCCACACTCCTCTATTTCAGAAAGAAGGGGAAAAAAAGGAAAGTAATGTGTCCCATATCTCCTTCAAGGAGTGTAAGAGAACATTTCACCACATCGCAGGGTCCCCATTGTGTCTCTTAGGCTTGGGGAGACCTTTTCCAAATCTTTTAATAACTTCTGAATCAGAAAAAGATGTATTCTTAAATACATTCTGTTGATAGCCAGGACTGTGGCCCTCTGAGGTCTTTTGAGGGGGTAGAACATAATGGTATTTTTTTCTGTTCCTTTACCTCAGGGTCCCCAAACTGTGCTCTTTAAAGGATTTTGGACTTCAGCTCCCAGGATCCCAGACTATTGGCCAACATGGCTGAGGTTTCCGGGGAGCTGAAGTCCAAAATCTCTTAAAGGGCACAGTTTGGTGACCACTGTTTTACATCTTCTATGGTGAGTTTAAAATAATTTCAAATAGCACATTATACCCAAGACATATTAAAATAAGAGAGCTGAACGATGACAAATTGTCCTATATAACTACCACTTTCTCACTTCCTCAGGATGGACATTGCAAAAATTGCAACAAAAACACAGCCATTACCATCTTTCCTCTTGTTTAGTACAATTTGTCCAGCACACTATTTTTCATACTGCAAATCTCTCTTTTGTAAGCAAGAACCCAAGATAGCAATGTCAAACTGGGATCCATTGTTCTGTTATCTTAATGTTTAAATCTGTAAATCTGAGCTCTTTGCTGCAAGAATTCTTGAATAATATATATCATGAGAAGGCATCAGGGTGGGTGTTCACATACCAAAATATCCTGTTTATTTTACAAAAGCCAACAGAGATCCGATCTACACGATGAGAAATAGAGAAAATTGTATACTCCTATATTTAAAATCCTCTATGAAATGTTCTATAATGGGAGGATATCATTTTATGCTAGAAATCTTGCATCCTTATCGATGTAATATATATATATATATATATATATATATATATATATATATATATATATGATGCTACAAATAGTCAGTGGTGTCACAATGATTGGTGTCACCTCCATGGCTGTACCCCTCACCAGCTAAAAAGTAGAGGCAACTTTCATAAGAACTGGGGACCCTGGACACACATGGCAGCACACAATCCTCAACCACCAATTTTCATATTCATATTCTCTATATGCAAAAGGGAAACTTTCCCAAATCCCTTCCCCCACCATTTGTAGCTTGCTGGGGCATTGCTGCTCACCGGGTGTGTTTGCTTGGCTAGGGTGAGGAGAGTGGATACAGCCAGGGCCAGCCAGGGCAAGAAGGTCAGGGGTAGAGTATCCTTCTCCTCCTCCTCCTCTTCTGGAGGAGGAGATGGCACAGCAGGAGTTGGTGGGAGGCCAGCACAGAGGCATCTCAGCACTCACCATTGCCACTGCCACTATCCCTGCCACCCAGGAGACATCTCCTTGGATCACTGGACACACAACCGTCATTTTATCTACAGTGATGTCGCCACTCTGATGGGTGTCACCCAGTGTGGTGAGCACCCACCACACCTTGCTAGTGATGTCATTGAAAATGCCTTTCTTCCTTTCCTGGGAAGGCTTACATTGATGCTGGCACATTTTTTGATGAAGAATCACAGGTAGAAATAATAAGTATTACTGGGAAAGGAAAAGAAAGGATAAACATGGACGATGTATACAGTGGCCCCTTGGTATCCCTTGCATCATCATCATCATCATCATCATCATCATCATCATCATCATCATCATACTACTACTACTACTACTAATAATAATACATACATACATACTACTACTACTACTACTACTAATAATAATAATAATTTATTTATATCCCGCCTCTCCCTGTATTGGATCGAGGTGGGTAACAAGATATGAAAGACCATAAAATCAAGTAAAAAAACCACGGAAATAATAGTTAAAAGACCTATTACATTTCAAGTTCCCAAACTCCCTCCCACCCTATAAAACAATAAAACAATTCCCGACTGATGGCCAGTAAAATCAATCAAGATCATTCAGTCCAATGGGAACAATTAGGTAAGTGGAAAAATTGGAAGTCAATTCGGGAAGGCTTGCCGGAAAAGATCTGTTTTTATTGCCTTCTTGAAGGCACCTAAAGATGTTATTTGGCAGATCTTGTCCGGTAAATCATTCCAGATTTTTGGAGCGGCAAAGGAAAATGTCCTCTGGGAAGTGGTTACTAGTCTAGTTCTCTCTGACTGCAATAGATTCATCCCAGAGGATCTGAGAGTGTGGGAAGGATTATATGAGAGGAGGCTTTCCCTCAGGTATGTTGGACCCAAGCCATTTCGGGATACACACACACACACACACACACACACACACACACACACCATTGATACTAAAATCAGTGGATGCTCAAGTCCCATTGTATAAAACGGCATAGCAAAATGATGTCCTTTATGTAAAATAGCAAAATCAAAGTTTGTTTATTGGAATGTATATCTTTTTGGAATATTTTCAAGCTGTGGGTGGTTGAACCCATATATAAAGAATCTGTGAATATTGAGGGCTGACAGTATTCTGTGATGCCAAGACTACCTACAGAGGGGTCAACCCATGGAATTATTTGAGATTATCCTGATGGAAACACCAAATAAGACAGGTTTCAGTCACCCCTAGAGATAACTTGCTTCCACTAGCTTCAATCCTCCAGAACCAATGCCAGAAAATAAGACTTTTACAGGCTTTGAGTTAGCAATAACCTTCCTTCTTCAAACTGTCATGTTTCTGAGTCATCCTGGTTTTAAATGGTGTATGACAGTGATAAGACAGAAAGGCCGAAAGGTTTTGTTGGAAGGAAGAAACTGGGACTCAGAGCAGCTTACAATATTAAAAAATTGTAAGGAAATACCTGTCTAACCATGGAAGGGTTTGGATGAATTAGCAAATGAATGAAATCATAATAACTTCTACAAAAAATATTATCAACTCTGGACAAATAAATACCCTCTGTTTTCTTTTTGAACAAAAGGGTTTCTACTGGAGACATAGGTCCAAAACACACTGCAGAAATAATCCAGTTCGAGACCTCTTTAACTACCCTGGCTCACTGCTAGGGAAACCTGGGAACTGTAGTTTTGTGAGACATTTATCCTTCTCTGTCTGAGAGCTCTGGTGTCACAAGAAACTACAATCCCCAGAATTCCCTAGCACAGAACCAGGGCAGTTAAAGCTGTCTCAAATCAGGCTATTTCTGCAGTATGTTTTGAACCATAATTACTTGTTTACAACAGATATATATATTTTTTCCATTGAAGTCTCCATTCCATTATGGGGCTGCATACTGGGGTGGAGGGAGCAATAGCTAGCAATACACAACCAGAGCTAAAAATAAATGTTCTCATCTCTCTGGTAGACCACTTTCTTTCGTTTTCATTTTCAAATGGCAAAGTATGACTTATTTCTCCATCTTGAAGTGGATAAATGTTTGAATCATGAAATCTGGCTCAAGAACAGGCTGTTTGGCAGACTGTATCTCCCCGTATGAGCCTGCCCCGACTCTGAGATCATCAGGAAAGGCCCTTCTCTCAGTCTGACCACCATCACAAGCATGGTTGGTGGGACATGAGAAAGGGCCTTTTCCACAGCTGCCCCTGGACTGTGGAACTCCCTTCCCAGGGAAGCCAGAATGGCCCCTTCCTTGTTGGCCTTCCACTGGCAGGCTAAAGACAGACATTTAAAACAGAAAGTTTTTAAAGAATGAGCTGGGTTATATTGTTTTAAACTGTTTTAAACACTTTTATCTTTTTTAAACTGTTCTTTTAACACGCAATCTGCTTTAAAATTGTAATAATTTAATTCTATTTTAATGTAGCAGTTTTGTATGTTTTTAATTGTTCAGTTGTTGTTGTTTTTAATATTGTAAGCTGCTCTGAGTCCCAGTTTTGGGGAAAGGGTGGGAAACAAACAAACAAACAAACAAACAAAACAAAATAATAAATTCCAGCTCTGTGAATTTATTATTTGTCATGAAATCCTTAGAAAACTTCAATAATTATATAAATCAGGAAAATATACGTGAGTCTACATGCCATATTTGTTTTCATAAATCTGACTTAGGTTCAAAACATACTGGAGAAATAATCCATTTTGAGACTGCTTTAACTGTTCTGGCTCCCTGTTAGGGAATTCTGGGAACTGTAGTTTTGTGAGATATTTAACCTTCTCTGTTAGAGAGCTCTGGTGCCATAATAAACTACAGTTCCCAGGATCCCCTAACACTGAGCCAGGGCAATTAAATTGGTCTCAAACTGGATTATTTCTCCAATGTGTTTTGGACCTAGCACTGTTCCATCTAGTTCATATTGTAGAGCAACAACACGCACACGCACACACACACACACACACTGCATTTCTTGTTCTAAGCAATTTCTTCTACAATAGGCAGTTCAACTCACCTCTTTCTTTGATAAATAATTTTTCACATGTATGTTTCCTTCATGTGGAGATACACATTTTTTGAGCTAAGAATGGCATCACAAAATTTGGAGAAAATGCAAAGTCCAAAGTATAATTGTTTTTTGAATTGTATATTAGTCTAAGCATGCTCAAGGTTTGTTGGCTTTAAAACTGCATCTGCACAAAATTCTCCAGCATACAGTGATATGGTTCTCAGGTTTCATCCTATACATTAAAGGAGCTATCCTAGGTTATCAACTTATTTGGAGGGATTGTTGTAGTTGTTATGTGCCTTTAAGTCATTTCCAACTTATGGTGACCCTAAGGTAATCCTACCATGGTGTTTTCTGGGACTTGCCCAAGGCCATCCAGTGGATTTCGATGGTTGAGCAAGGAATTGAACCCTAGTCTCCAGAGTCATAGCCCAGTGATATCACACCCTGCTCAATCATGCTGATTCTCCATTCTGGGGATGGGGCTCTGCATTTTAATTAGGTTTCCCAATGTCATTACTTAAATCTGCAGAGTTACCACCCTACTAACCTGTGAGCTGCTACTGCTAGCACTCCTGCTACAGACCTGTCTTATAAGGATTGTTGTATAGTATGACTACCGAATAATATAATATCCCTTGCATTGAATAAAATCCCTGAGAGGCAGTGTGGAGTAGTGGTTTGAATATCCAATTAGATCTCTGGGAGACCAGGGTTTATATCCCTGCTTACTCATGGAAACTCACTGAATGATCTTAGGCAAATCAAGTTTTCTTAATCCCATAGGAAGGCAAAGGCAAATCTCTTCTGAATAAATCTTTCCAAGAAAATCCCATGACAGGATCACCTTAGGGTCTCCATATGTCAGAAATTGCTTGAAGGTAAAGATCAACAATTACTTGCACAGTTAAAACATATTATATTGACATGGTAGTCATGTTCACTGCTGTTGATACTGCTACTATTATTACTACATTCTACTTACTACTAATAGTAGGGTGGAAAGAATGTTTGAATAGTGAAGAATTATATCTCTAACTAGTAGTAGCAGTATACCAGAATATCAGAATACTAGGAAACCAGAGCAGGCAGACTGAGTGTTAGTACTTCCCCAAAGCAAGTAACATGCTTTCTATCTTGAGTCATTTATAGTTTGAAAGTAATATACCCTGTTAAAAAAAATCAATAAGGCAACGTGTGCAACATCATGTACAGCAAGCGAAAAGAACAGCTAAACAATATGATGAATGTGCAGAAAATCAATGGAGTATTCAAACAGGATAGGGAAAAAGCAGATGGAAGAATTGCCTACAAGACTATTAGAAAACAAACAAACAAACAGCAGCATCTATTTCTGATTATTCCCTGAGATACTGAGAATCAATGAAATTTGTGATCAAAATATTTTAAAGTACATCAAGAGTAGCATGCAAGAGTGTTACCTTCAGGAATTAGTTCAGTAAACCTAAGGAAGACTGCTTCTGCCATGAACTCTGGAAAAATGAAGCACGTTGATGTAATGCTGTGTAAAGATTTTGACACAAAAGCACAAGGGAGCAGCAAAAAACAACAACAAAAACCCTGCATTCTAGAGGCAAAATGTGTAAATACTGTGTAGGATGAAACATAATGGACCACTGCAACTTTGATCTTATATTATATTTAAAAGCTATGATCTAGCAAGCACACTCCTGGTGGCTGCAGAATGACTCCATAACAAAAGCAAATGATATGAAATGCAAGGAATTAAGCCACTTCTTGAGGAGATCAGTGTCACTTTTTAGTGTCATTATGCATTGGGAATAGAGTGTTGTGTTTGGTTTGGGAAATCCTTAGTACAAATCATTATGAAGATAGGAAATGTTACAGGTACAGTGAGCCCTCAGAATCTACAGGAGATCCATTCTGGATCCCCCTGCAGATTTCAAAATCCACAGATGCTCAAGTCCCATTGTCCTTAATGGTGGTGCAGCCTTGCCACCATTGGAGACAATGAGAGTTCACCTCATGTAACCCCTCCCTCTTTGCTTTCACCTGTGGGGGTGGGCAGCAAGGGGCCTCCTCCACTGCGGCTTTCTCCACCACCATACTTTCCTCCTCCTCCTCCTCCTCCTCCGTGGCTTCCTCCCACCACCTCTCACCTCTTCCTTCCTCTTCCTGTTCCTCCCTGGCTTCCTCCTGCTTTTTCATTCTACTTCACAGCTTCCTCCCATCTCCTCTTTCCTCTTCCTCCTTTGCAATAAGGGTTTGCATTCCATGGATGCTTACATCTGTGGATGGCAAATCCGCGGATATGGAGGGCCCACTGTAATTTGACATTACATAAACTCTACCCAGCTAAAGTCCAATTTGAGATTCTTTGGCAACTGGCCAGCTTAAGCAGAAAGAAAAACAGAATGCCACAAGGAATACACGTGGGTTTTTCACTCTGTTTAAACCCCCAAAAGAGAAAGAGCCAAGGAAAGCAGGAGAATGGACATGGTGAAGAGAAGGCAGCAATCATCT
>NC_056523.1:164111568-164128305 GCF_019175285.1 Sceloporus undulatus
CTGTGGATGGCAAATCCGCGGATATGGAGGGCCCACTGTAATTTGACGTTACATAAACTCTACCCAGCTAAAGTCCAATTTGAGATTCTTTGGCAACTGGTCAGCTTAACCAGAAAGAAAAACAGAATGCCACAAGGAATACACGTGGGTTTTTCACTCTGTTTAAACCCCCAAAAGAGAAAGAGCCAAGGAAAGCAGGAGAATGGACATGGTGAAGAGAAGGCAGCAATCATCTGCAAGTAGCTCCATGCTTCTCAGCTGGGAGGCAAACCAGAAGGATCAAGAGAGCAGATAGATGTGTTCCTTGCACATTTATCTAACTGAGGAAAAATTCTGCCTCCGTACTGCAACATAGTGGTGCTTGTTGAATTACCCGAGACCCTGATGAAGGAGGGAATAATGTTCCATTAGGTGACTACCCCAGGGTACCTGGGAACAGATCTGTACTTAAACAAGTTCTGAATAGTCTACATTCAGTTTGTAGACAGTCATTCCCAACCTTTGGTCCTCCATTGGTCCAGAATCCCCAACCCATTTGGCAACTGTCAGGAATTATGGGAACCTAAATCTAAAACATCTGGAGGACCAAAGATTAGGAAACACTGGATTAGGGGATGGGTAAAACGATATCAATGAATATTCCCAGTGGGAGGGAAAATCCTCAAACACTGTTTTAGGTGTGCAGGATAGAGCTCACTATTAGCAGTGGTGGCGGCAATACAGAACAAACCTCCTGTTAAGTTTTTATTTAATTAATTGGTTGACTTTTTTTCTGCTTCGAGTGCCTGACTACTATTTTGCATCCACCCCAATGACCCAGAACTAGAAACACTCCAGAGTACTGGTGGTGGGAGAAGGAAGTGCTTGTAACAACAGCAGCAATATTTTGGAGAATATTTGGAGAAATTTTCACATTATTTTCCCTCTCCAAACATTTGTGTTTGATTTTAATTTCATTCTTTTGCAGCAAGATAAATCTTAGAATCATAAAATCATAGAGTTGGAAGAGACCTCAAGGACCATCCAGTCCATTCCCCTGCCATGCAGGAACTCTCGATTAAAGCATCCCCGACAGATGGCCATCCAGCCTCTGCTTAAAGACCTCGAAGGAGGGAGACTCCACTACACTCTGAGAGAGTGTGTTCCACTATCAAACAGCCCTTATGGTCAGAAAGTTCCTCCTAATGCTGAGGTGGAATCTCTTTTCCTGTAGCTTGCATCCATTGTTCCAGGGCCCATTCTCTGGAGCAGCAGAAAACAAGCATGCTCCATCTTCAATGTGACACCCCTTCAAATATTTAAAAAGGGCTAAACATCCCCAGCTCCCTAAGTGGTTCCTCATAGAACATGGTTTCCAGACCCTTCACCATTTTAGTCGCCCTCCTTTGGACACACTTCAGTTTCTAAACATCCTTTTTGAATTGTAGTGTCCAGAACTGGACACAATATTCCAGGTGGGGCCTGACCAAAGCAGAATACAGTGGCACTATTACTTCTCTTGATCTAGACACTATACTTTTATTGATGCAGCCTAAAATTGCATTGGCCTTTTTAGCTGCCGCATCGCACTGTTGACTCTTGTTCAACTTGTGGTCTACTTGAACTCCTAGGCCCCTTTCACATGTAGTTTCATTCAGTCTGGTGTCCCCCATCCTATATATATGTGTATTTCATTTTTCTACCCTAAGTGCTGTACCGTACATTTCTCTGTGTTGAATTTCATTTTGTTAGTTTTGGCCCAGTTTTCTAGTCTGTTCGGGTCATTTTGAATTTTGAGCCCGTCTTCTGGAGTATTAGTTACTTTCCGTAGTTTGGTGTCATCTGCAAATTTGATAAGTATGCCCCCAATTCTGTCATCCAAGTCATTGATAAAGATGTTGAATAATACTGGGCCCAGGACAGAAAGTTGTGGGACCCCACTGGTCACTTCTCTCCAGGATCAGAAGGAACCATTGTTGAGCACCCTTTGGGTTCGTCCAGTCAACCAGTTACAAATTCATGTAACAGTTACCTTGTCTAGCCCACATTTTACAACTTGTTTGCAAGAATGTCATGGGAAACTTTGTCAAAGGCCTTACTGAAATCAAGATATACTATATCCACAGCATTCCCTTCAATCTAAACAAGCTGGTAATTTTATCAAAAAAAGAGATCAGGTTTGTCTGGCATGACTTCTTTCTCTGAAATTCATGTTGACTCTTTGTGATTATGGAATTGCCTTCTAAATGTTCACAGACTCTCTGTTCAATGACCTGTTCTAGAATGTCTCCTGGTATTGATGTCAGACTAACTGGACGATAATTGTTGGGATCCTCTTTTTTCCCCGTTTTGAAGATGGGGACAACGTTTGCCCTCCTCTACTCTGCTGGGACTTCTCCTGTTCTCCAGCAATGCTCAAAGATTATTGCAAGTTCTTTTAATTTGTCTGTTCTTTTAATACTCTTGGATGTAGTTCATCATGTCCTGGAGACTTATATTCATTTAGATTAACAAGGTATTCCTGTATTTGCTTATTGTGTGCTGAAATTCCCCTATTCTGTCCTCAGCTCCATTATTCTCAGGTTGAGCACCCTTTGCCTTTTCTGAAAAGACTGAGGCAAAGAAGGTGTTGAGTAATTCTGCCTTTTCTCTGTCTTCTGTTAGCATTTTGCCATCTTCTCCACACAATGGCCCTACCATTTCCTTTTTCTTCCTTTTGCTGCGGGCATAACCACAAAAGCCCTTTTTATTGTTCTTAACCTCTCTAGCAAGCCTGAGTTCATTCTGTGTTTTAGCTTTTCTGACTTTCCCACTACACAGGCTAGCTATTTGTTTAAATTCCCCTTTGGTGATTTCCCAATTTTTCCATTTCTTATACATGTTTCATTTAAAACTTAGCCTAGTTGAAAGTTCCTTAGTCATCCATCCTGGTTTCTTGAGACATCTTCCATTTTTCTTCCTCACTGGAACTGTTTGAAATTGTGCCTTCAGTATCTCCCTTTTGAGAAACTCCCATCCGTCCTGAACTCCCTTCTCTTTTATTATTCCTGACCATGGGATCACCCTCAATATTTCTCTAAGTTTACTAAAATCAGCTTTCCTAAAGTCTAGAATATGTGTCTGACTATGCCCAAACAAGTCCCCAAACAAATGTGCAGTATAGGGGGGAAAACTTGGAAAGGGGAGAAAATTTCTATCCAGCCTCAAAGTGACTAATAAATTTGCACTTAACCAGAGATGGGAGGATGATTCAAATGTCTAGGAAAAAGAGGGAGAAGGCGGGGGGATGGTTAGGCTTTATAAGCCTTAGCTCTACCTCCATGCTTTCTCCATCGCAGCGCAGCAATGCCACAGCATATTTTAAACCCTGTCTTCTATTCTAAGAGGCAACAAAACATACTTCCCCACACCAGACTCCACCAGCCAGGGAACAAAGATTATTTTATCATCATCACCACCATCGGCTATATAGAATATAAGACTTTGTAAGTACTTCCAGCAGTACTTGATTTTAAACAGAACCATGCTGTACCATGTAATTTTAAACAAACAAACAAACCAAACTGCTTATACAGTAGGTGAGGAAATATCTAAAGCTGGTAACCTTTTCTCTTTTACTTCTCCTCGCAGTATTACATTGTAAATGCTAGCAACTAAGATTTTCAACTGATTAAAGGATTTTTCATTGATATACCATCTTTCTTTTAACCAATTGATTAACTGATTACATTAGAATATATTTGCATAGTACCAAAACCTCAATATGGGTTCATTTTTCAGATTCAGAATGTGAAATATTAATACACAAATGCTGTCATCTGGTGTAAGAAAAGGCCAACTTTTAATATATTCTCTTTTTATTTCCTGTTATAATAGCAACAGACTGAAAGCACCCTTCTGAAATAAGCAACCTTAATTCCAAGTCCTCTGATTAAAATTGGCCTTTATTAAACCAAAACTTTAGTTAATTCATCAACTGATTGGATGCGGGAAGCCCTGCTAATTCATACGAGTCATATTTTCACTTACCTGGACCACCAAATGAAGAGCAGTGGCTTGAAACTATCAAGCCTTTTCTAGCTTCAGGACTTTTTGCAGAAGACAGTTGGGCTATTCTATTTTGCCAGTATTTCCCCATCTGAAAAAGCTTTCTTTTGTGCTATTGCCTGCTTTGCCTCAGAGATGCTCCCTAATTTCTGCAAGACCATTTTAAGGACAGTTTGGAAGTCTTCCAAGTTAATAAAAAGCCTTTTCTCCTCCTAATTGAAGTGAAACTTGGAAACCAATTTGGTGCAACCTTTCCTGATGCACAATCAGATGAGACCTAGATCTTCTTTTCAGTGGAAACAATATTTGTGCAAATCAAAGAGGCTTCCTCAACATTTCTATTTCTGTGGTATTTAATTCCACTCCAGCCTTATCTGTGTGCTAGAGAGGCTGTAGCCAGTGGAGGCTCCTTTTAAAAAACAATTTTTAATTATTTTGAAAAACTTGGGGCATCTTCTCTCTCTGAGAATCAACATGTGTTAAAATTCCCTCTTTTATATAACCATTCAACGTATAGGAGCAATTTCCAATTCTCAATATTTCAATGTATCTTTATGGGCAAAAGTGAGTACTTGCTTTAAAAAGAGTTACTTGATATCCCACTCAGGTATTGTCAAGGCAGATATGGCAATTCCACTGGAAATACTCTGATGCACATGCCTTGATAGGATGGGAAAATGTGATCTATCTGAGAAATTAATGCTTAACCTGTGAGTGGTAAGAGGTACAGAGGAAGATTTGTTTGGTAGCGTAACTTTATTATATTAATTGGAAAATAGTACTCTTT
Source organism: Sceloporus undulatus (assembly GCF_019175285.1). Lineage (NCBI taxonomy): Eukaryota > Metazoa > Chordata > Lepidosauria > Squamata > Phrynosomatidae > Sceloporus > Sceloporus undulatus. The sequence continues at coordinate 164,116,382 of NC_056523.1, forward strand.
CGCATGTAGTCCACTTTGGGAAATCATTAAATTTAGGATGCCAGCAAATTAGCTTACATGCTAATTAACTTACTTGCTGTTCACTGCTATGATCTTTGGAATAGCGGTATATAAATAAAACAAATTATTATTATTATTATTATTATTATTTCCAACATTAATCATATCCAACGAAATAAAAACATAGCTTGACACTTTTTAACGTTTTCTACACTTTCTTTACCTGGAATGACCATTGGTTTGCTTTGTTGATCCACTGGACACATGAAACACTGGATAGAAAATTTCTGCACCTGCACAGAAAATGCTATAGCTGGGAATTTATTTTATGCAAAATTTGCATTTTTTTTCAGGGGGAGGGCATGGAAAATTGCATTTTCTGCACAGGAGATGTTCTTTTCCGTGCCCTCCCCCTGGAAAAAAAAAAGCAAATTTTGCACAGAAGAAAATTTCTGCATATAACATGTTGATCCCTATGATGAACAGTCTGTTTGTGACAGAATAAAAAATCCACATGTGAATTTTATACAGAACAAGTTGTGAACTGCAAATGGTATCTAAAAAGTGTACAGTTCAACAGTTGTTAAAGACATCTTCATAGGGGGAAGGAAACTGCTACAATTAGTCATTGCTTCCTCTGAGAACTAAATTAGCCAAAATAAAATGAAATAAAATAAAAATGCATATCTTCTCATTTGCTCCTATTTAATCAACTAAGCTAGGATATGCAGTAGAGTTTATAGCATAGAATGTTCTCTAAAGATATGTACGTGAGAATTTCATTTCAGTATGTTTTTGAGAAGAGATTATCAAAATCCAAAGATTCCTTCAAATTCAGATGGTTTTAAAGGAATTTGTTAAAGTTCACTAATCTCCTCATATCAACAACAGAAAGAACTTGAAGCTTAAAAAATTCAAATGCCAAAGAGAGTAAACATAGTCAGATTTACTTTCATTGTGGAACTAGTTTATAGATAAACACAGAGATCTTATGGTTACATCCCATGGCTGATAAGATAGTCCAGCTCTTCTGCCAAGGCTAGAAAAAGAAATCTGAATTTAGTAGGGAGGTCTGATCTTGCAAAGTCCTTCTCAATTGCAGAGGAAAGGTTTTGTGGCCCTCTTTTCTCTAATGTTAGGCCTTTGAAATTGCTCCAATCCACACTGAAGAAATAATCCAATTTAACACCACTTTAACTGCCCTGGACCAGTGCTTGGGAATCCTAGTAACTAAAATTCAAATATTCAAAATTCAACAAAATTCAAACGTGGAGGAAAGCAGAACTAACAGGTTTTCCCATCCTTGGTGGTATACATATATGGTGGACATACATATTATCCCTCTCAGTGCAACCAATCATGACAGTATTTATAAATAAAAAAGGGAAACAGAACAGCACCAACCTTCTCCTCCAAGAGCAGAACCAAGGGTTTTAGAAAGAGGGTTCCTTGGCCTCTAGATTTCTCATCCCCTCATGTGCCACTAACAGGACTTCTCTGTCAAGTACTTTATGTAAATATTTTTTTTTCATTTATTAATTATAATTTATTAGTTAACAGTTATATTTGTATCCCTTATTGCCATTGAATTCCAGGTGGTGTACATGACTCTCTTTCTGTCCCATTTTATCTTGTCAACAACCCTATGAGGTTTGTCAGGCTGGGTAAGGGACTGAATTAAAGTCACCCTTGTTTCAGGGATATCTGTACCACCCAAATCCCATTACCATATTCCAACCTACACTTGGGCAACACTTGGGAACCTGTTTTCCCATTTACATTCCATGGTGGGCTGCACGTCTAAGTCAGGGCTCCAAATTGGTCCAAGAAATGAATAGAAATCTTCTTACATTTTTTACTTCAGGTTTTTTGGTGGAGCAATTGTTTTGAACTTGGTTTTCAAAGTAAGGGTTGTGTACAAGGGGACTGAGGGGTGTTTAGAGAAAACTATCACTCGGTAGCATTTAGGGAGCAATTCTTCAGCCCCAGTTTAATATTTTGGGCAGGCCTGGGGACCCCATAAAAATGAGTTGGTGTTCATGTGTTAAAAAAAAAAAACAAGAACATTTCTAAGCACTGAGTTAGAAGCTCTTTTGCCTTCAAAAACTGACCATTATATGATGCCTTTTCTGCTTACATCTGACATGCCCTGAGATCAATGTGAGCAACTCTCTTTCCAAGTCCCATTCTGAGAGTTCAGTCATTTATCTTCCTCTGTTAAGTATCTGAAAATGACACACCACCATGCTAATTGACATAATAGCAATTTTATGTTTGCTATTGATTAACACACTTACAAAAGGTCAACAAGTATTTTAAGCACTTTGCTGATATAGTACATACTCCAATTATCCTGAAGCATTCATAATTATTTTGTTAAATGTCAATTAAATGCAAGCATCATTTCCTACCAGGCTGACACTGCATGTAACAAAGAGTGCAACTTTGATATTTGATTGATCGTGTACTTTTTCAGACAATTAGTCGGCAATTAAGCTGGCCGCACATTTAAAATGACAGAACACTATGTTCAATTAGGCTAAAGGATATGATTTAAAACCAATAAATGAACATTCCCTATGAGTTATAACCAGCCATGTTAGCCTTGGTAGGAAATGAAAAGTCAATACTGAAAGCTGTAGAACTAAATAATTTCTTTACCACAATGATATAAAAGATTATTCTGTTGTTTAACACAAATATTATGGACTAGATTAGACTATACCCACACAACTCCTGGCCCACCAATCAGAACACAGTCCACAAGGCATGCATGTCTTATTTCCTGCCAAGAGCATTATAAGCTTTCTGTTGTTGTTGTTTGCAGTTCTGTGCCTGGAATAAAGATCTCAATACAGTGGAGAATTGGAGAAAAATATCCTTCATTGAGTACTTAATGTGAGATAACTGAACAACAAGATTATGAATAGGTGATATGTCACATCCAATCAATTAAAACATTGCAAATTATAATACATGAAAATAATTTGGGCAGACAGATGTTTGAAAGTTTATGATATGATTAGGTATGGATGGATCATCCTATTTCTGCATTTCATTGCTTTCCCATGAGATCCCCCCCTTAAATTCATTCCATGCCATTTCTTCAGTTACACACACACACACATATATATCTGCATATCTGCAAGTAAATTTTTACATAAATATGTATGTTTGAGTTTTACAGAAAGCAAAGATTTCTGAATGCCTTTGCTCTCCAGATGTATATTTCTCCATGTCATTTATTCTAAACTATATAAAAGAACAAAAGCACTTCAATCTGCATATTTAGTTTGGAAGGCACAGGTCAGGTCACTTCATATTAGAATGAGCAAGGATCATGCCCTTGAAGCATCCCTGGGTCTGATAGATGATGTTTAGGGATGGAGCAGAATTTCACTGGATCTGATTAGTTCCAACAAAAGTATCCTGCCAGGATTTGTTGTAATAAGCAGACCTCTCTTCTCTTTGAGAATTCACACATTTGAGGGGCTTATGGAGAATTTTGGAGAAACAGACTATACACAAAATAATGCATGTATTTTAAAATTTGAATGGCTGAAACACATACAGTTGAAAAAAATAGAGTACAACCACACTTTTGTCAATGGGTGACATTTTCATTACACAGAAGGTGTAAAGAAATTTGGATATTCAGAAAGAAATGTGTTAGGAGGCCTACAGGTTTCTATGCTGATATAAAAGGACAAGAAGAAAATACAGGCAAAGACACAGAAGAGCAATGAAATCAAAACTGGGGAGCTTTTCACACATCTGGGCAATGCTCATCCACATGTGTGGTGTTCATGTCAATATTTCCAAATATTCAGGAATACAAAGTCAAAGGCTTTCATGGCCGGCATCCATAGTTTTTTGTGGGTTTTTCGGCTATGTGGCCATGTTCTAGCAGAGTTTCTTTCTGACATTTCGTCAGCATCTGTGGCTGGCATCTTCAGAGAATGCCTTGCCTGGAAAAATGCAGTGTGCAAACAAGAATCAAGGAACACGAGAGGCACTGCAGTCTGGGCCAGCCAGAAAAATCAGCAGTAGCAGAACATGCCACAAACTATCCTGGGCATAAAATACTGTTTGAAAACACTGAAATTCTGGACCATGCCAACCACAACCATGTCATGATGCACTGGGAAGCCATTGAAATCCACAAACATCTGGATAATTTCAACTGGAAAGAAGAAACCCTTAAAGTGAACAAAATTTGGCTGCCAGTCCTGAGGAATAGCAAAATAAGGACTCAGCAAATGCAAATGGGAAACCACTCAGAGTCAGGGGCTTTCCCAGCAGATAATGATCACCAATTAGCAGACATTAATCCTCATTTGCATTAGCCTCCCAACCCTGAGGCCAGCCATCAGCACAGAACAATACACATGCAAATCACTCCTGCATTCCCAGGCTCACACAGTGTATATACACCCAATTTTTCCAGGCAAAGCATTCTCTGAAGATGCCAGCAACAGATGCTGGCAAAACGTCAGAAAGAAACTCTGCTAGAACATGGCCACATAGCCCAAAAAACCCACAATAAGCTATTCAGGAATACAGTGTGCAGGAAAATAGTAGTTATAGAATACACATTCTTTTATTCCTCCTCCTTTCACTTATATCTACCATAGGTGCGGTACAGGCCTCCAAAAAGGGAGGCCTGCCGGTGCCTGTTTTTCCTCTGCAGGGAGGCTTCCCTGTGGAGAAAAAACCCTGTGAAAAGTAGGGCAGACATCATGAGTGCACCAATGGTGCACTCATGATGTCACAGATGTGGCGTGGCATGCGGACGCTATGCATCCGTCACATCACAATGGCTGTGCCTATATACACTAGGGTTGCCACGTGGTCCGTTAACCCTAGTACGGCACCAGCACGGTGCTTTACCGCCGTTTATACTGCACCATTGAAACACGATGACTCTAGGGCAAAGGCAATAATCACCAAAAACAACCCTACCAAGAAACAATCATATGCCTCAGATGGCAAACAATGGGATGAGCCATTTCCCTTCATCTCCCTTTGCTGCTGCCACCAGCCCAGTCCCCACTGACACCTGTTTGCTTCTGAATCACAAAAAAGCCAGTTGACACTCAGGGGGGGAGAAGCAACATGGAGACAAGACAGCTAGAAAGCCACAGCTACTACTAAAATTAAACTACAAGTAGGGTTCAGGAACAAGAACTCCAAGATGGAGAAAGCAATAGCCAAACACAACTGCTTCAGACTCAGATACTTCAGAGAGGAGCTCCCTATGTACAGAGTTCTGGGAAATTACTGTTTGATTTGAAAATTCCAGTCCCCCAGCCAGAATGTCTGCAATAGCCAGTTTGAGGCCAAGATCCTGTTGGGTATCTACACTCCTAGAAATACAGTGGTGTAAATGGTGCTATAAAAAAGGAGGGAGCCAGAAGAAAAAGGCATCAAACACAGTTCACTAAAAGAACTATGGAAAGGGACCTTGAGATTAAGGGTGAACCAGATGGGCAGCTAGGAGCAGCTCCTGGCCACTCCAGTTGCTGTCGGGCTGCTATCATCCCAGGACCACAGCGACTGCATGGGCATATAAATGCCATGCTCCCAAGATGCCCAGAAGTGTGCTTTAAAGGGCTGTCTGTTTTGGCCCCCAGTTAGTAGCAAAGGTGATACAAGACCCCTTTGCATACTGATTTGCTAGACTAGCAAGGCTATGTTTTTGAATTCAGTAAAAGAAGGAAGTCACTGTCATTGCCATCATTGTTATTGCTGAGAGGAGAAGGCTCAATTCCAAGCAGTCAGTTTCTCCAATGTCTGGTTTGTGGGTGATGGAGAGCAGTCTTCAGAGCTAAGTGATATTGGAAAGGCTGGCTTGGACAATTGCCTGTCCCATGGAACAGGTTAATGTCTAAGCCAGGCTTCTAAGAGTCCCTGGCTCCAAGGCTCTTACCAGAAGCCACAAATTGGAGAAATAGCCTGCTCAACGCCAGCAGCCATTCCATCCTCGTGGCAGCTGCATAATAATTTTGTATTTTTTTTTTCTCACCACAACTGGAAAAAAAAGGTAACCACCCATTCAATGGGCTGTTATAGCAGTGAAGTCCACCCTACTGAATTACAATCAACAATATTCACATTTCCAACCCCTGGCACCAATGATGGGAGGGAGAGTAGGTAGTAGTGGCACACACAGAGTGGAGCTCTCTCACTCTCTTTTCTAGAATCTCCAGAGTTTCAGCATAGGCATTTCTTTTTCTGCTGCCCTGTCCTAAGTGATGGTAGCTGTCTGGAAAGCAAGTAGTAGGTAGGAGGGAAGTTGTTATCTTTGTCTTCCTCTTTCTACCTCTGTACTTCCAGTGCTCATTCATGGGAGCTGGAAAAGGCAGCAGTACCACAAGCACACCTGAGCCTTTTCTCCCTTTCTCTGCTCTTCTGCAGGCCTTTTCTATGTCTTTTCTTGTGCACTCCCCTGTTTTAAGAGCTGAGCTGGCTGGAGAGTAAATATGAAAGCCTTTGGGGCCTGGAAGAGCTGCTAGCCTTCTCCTTTCTTCCTTTTGTTCCCCTGCATCTTTCCTGTGGTGGGTTCCTTTGTGATGCAACAATTTTAGAAGTTATTTACTACTGTGGCAGTTCAGAATATTGTGCAAATTTTCTGAAAAACCTTCCTGCTGGGAGGAACTAAAATCTAAGCACTTCCTAGCTACACTGTTTGTAGGGTGGCCTAAATTATTCTGCTGTAATTGTTTGCAGAGGGAGAAGAAGAAAAGTGGATAACGTATGGGATGCAAGGATAGTGGTGTGTGCAGCCACTGATTTACTTTTCCTTTGCTTAGAAAATATTGGAGAACTATGAGCCAGCATTAAATTTACTCTTTTAATTAATAACAGGACTTAACTGGAACTTTGAAGGAGTTGTCCAACGTGCTGAACCTATTTGGAAGATAGGCTTCATAACTGGATGGCTCCTTTAATGTCTGGAATAAAATCCAGAACAGGGTCACCCATACAGAAGAATTACAATTATATTATTTACAATATTCATAAACTCGATGTAAACATCCTGGCATCTGTAGACTAGTACGCAAGTCTGCAAGGCTGAACTGCTTCTGAAGTATGAAAGCAGTGGGTTCAGCTGTTCTGAGTAGAACCTGGAAGCATGTAATTATATGCAGTAATCTGAAAACACCTCCTAGAAAACATCAAGTTATTACCTTTAAAGTCCTACATGGCTTGGGCCCGAGTTACTTATGGGAACGCCTCTCCCTACATAATCCACCCCGCACTCTCAGAATATTGGGGAAGAACCTGCTGGAATTAAAAATGACCAGACTAGCTTCAACTTCCCTAACAGCTTTCACCATAGCCGCTCCTAGATTTTGGAACAGTCTCCCAGAAGAGATCTGTCTTATTATCTCCTTGGAGACCTTTAAGAGGGCAGTTAAGACAGATTTCTTCCAGCGAGCATACCCACCCAACTCTATGAAACATATGGATCCAGCTCTGTGACTAGAATTTTAATACCTTTATTCCTACTGTTGCTTTGATAGCGTGTTTTTAATTGTTAAATGGTTAAATTGTGAAATGTTTACAAATTTTATCGATGAGTTTTGTAGTTGGGAGAGGCGGGAAAATATAAATTAAAAATTATTTTAATTATTATTTATCATCTGTCTGTTATGGATATAAAGGCTCAATAAAGCAACAAACTAGCAAGGATATAATTCTGAATGGGCCTATAGCAGCTTTAGCCACAAACTCCATCTGTGGGTAGTGATCCTTAATTACCTCACTTTTGGAAATACCTTCAGATGAACAAGGGCACTCACATGGCTCCACAGTATATATTCATGGCTGAACTCAATATTCCTCAGCTCTTGTACCCTCAAACCTTTCCTCTGCCTGAGATAAGCTGATGGCATGGAAAGGAATTATTTGAGAAGGTGAACCAAAAGATTAACAACTTTCACCAAATATTTAGAAATGCACTGCTTCTATGGACACACAAGCTTGTGTTGTACATTCTTTGTGTTTTGTGATCCCAGAAGATAAATAATACAAAAAAGGCAATGCAAAATTTGGAAAAATTGCTTTTTGATTACACTGTCAGAAGCGCCCCTCCCCTCTTCAGAAGACCATAGCCATTGGACATACCGACTGGTTGATTTTGGGAGTTGTAATCCAAAACAGTAAAGCATTTTGGTTATATCATTACATATCTGAGGCTGCAATTCTGTATACCTATATTCACCTACCTTGGTGTGAACCCTATTGAAATGAACAGGGCTTAGTTCTGAGTACAAATGTATCAGACTGCACTGTGAAATCCTTAAAATGTTTGTTTATTTATTTATTTATTGCAATTTTATCCCTCTGGATATAAGAGCCACTATTTTAATTTTGCCTAATAACAAACTCTTGCTAAGTCAAAAATGAGCTTAGTCCTTTGTCAAACCTTTCCAAAAACAAAACAAGAAACATACCTTCCCTCCAAAACTAAACCCAAAATCAGTTCCAGCCTTTAAAAGCACAGACAAACATCATGCAGAGTTAAGGTAAAATTCATCTGGAAATAATCAGAAAAGGATCACACTTCTCAGAGATAGCAGTCTTTTTTAAGATTGTCTTCCAAGAAGTAGAGCTTATAACAGAAGCTTGAAATGAACTGGGGCTTGTTTAAACAAAGGAAATGATTTCACACTTGGGTTTTTCCAGGAAGATTGGGTTTACATTAAATCACATTTAGATTTTCATCTGATGTCATCAAGGCTAAGATGTGCCCATGTAAAAATGTGAGGCATATGATCCAGTCACTGTATGGCACAATCCCTCCACATGGAATGGGATGTATAAAACATTACTATGGTTGCTATGCTTTCAGCAAACCTCTCAATCCTGATCTACAGCTTTTGATCTGATCATGTCATTGTTGATCCCCCTAATTTCCTTGATAGCCCTTTATTGTTACCATCTGTGCTTTCTCCCTTTCCTGTCCTTTCCTATATATTTACATCTTTACCTCAGCTTTTCTCTCTCTGTTGCTTTCAGTGACTTCACACAGAGAGACAAAGGTGTATCTAATTTTGCCTGGGCACTATATTGCAATTTCTGCACCCCAGTTAGGGGTGGCTAACATTTTTAGAGCCCCTGTCTGGTCTTGTGCATTGAACTGATCAGTTTGATGTATGTGAATTTAGCAGGCTATATTCCCATCATCTTTTCACAGCCCAGGAAAAATGCTTAACCTGCACAGTTCTCACATGTTGGACTCGTATTAAATTCTTCCCCACTCTTTTGATTCTGGGTTGTCATAGTATGCAGGTGGGTTTTACCAGATTTACTCATTTACCTGGATTTCCCTTGTACACATTTCCACAACATTGGTCTGGAAGCAGTTCTGCCCCATCTCAACCCTTGCCAGCCTCATCACAAGACCCTATATCTATGACTTCAAAATGATGCATCTCTGTGACCCCATGAGGGGGCCACCCCTGGTTTCACTTTTTGGCCCTGAAATCTAAAAGGGAAAGGAATTATGCTAACCAGGTAACCCTAAGCCTAGTTCATCTACCAAGCACATCTCCTCCACACAGGTCAACTTCTATTTTCAAGTTAATATTTAGGACTAATTAGTCAATTCTTCTTTCTTTCACATTCAGGTTTTGTGAATTTGGGTAAACTCTGGTTAGAAAATGAACTGCAGTGATTTTTCACCCAGTGCTTCATGCTATATATAGCATACATACTAGGAAAGGAGTATCTAGGCAAACAACAAGTAATATTATTATAAGTAAGTATTAGCAGTATAGAACAAAATACTCTGAGCAGTTTACTTTGTATCTATTCACTACTGCTCCACTAAGATCTGCAATGTCACATCTAACAAGCAAAAAACCCCACAAAAAGACAGGACAAGAAAGAGAGTTAATAAGTGTTAAGGGGATTGACTTTGTATAAGGAGATAATCCTGTTCTGGTGTTTTGGCTATATATTAAACTTGTCTCAATAGGGCTGTGTTCACTTATCATACATTACGGTTCTCAGCTGTACCATTTACTTCAGAAACAAGTTATGTTCCTTCTTTTAGTTGCTTCTAAATTGGACTAATCACTTAACATTTTAGGCCTTTTGAGAGAGGATGTCTGCATTCTTTTTAGTGAAAAAAAAATGGTTTTCTTGTTTTAAAAACATTAAAAATACTTTTCTGGTGAGTTATTTATGTGTTTCATTTTTATATGTTTCTGGGGGCATAAACCTATTATTGTTCCATCTGTACAATTAAACATGGGTGCTCTTTAAAAGCTCCTATCCTATCAAAATATTGGAAGGTTAAAGTATAAATGTATCCAATAACATCTAGAAGTAGTTTCTGGCTCTTGGGTCTTCAAGGAACCAAATGCACTTTGAATCAAGTAAAATGCTACTGCCGCCCTCAAGTTGAAGAGATTTTATGCATGATGGTTCTCACATGGTAAGAGTAATACTGAATTCCTTCTTGTCCCTTTTGTCTACCCAAGCACATCCAGGTGTCCAATGTCCATACCAGATATTCCTGAATAATTGCTGGCATGGAAATGTCACCCAACATTTGGATGAATAAATTGACAAACCCAGACCGTGTCTACACAGAGGAAAAGAATGCCCATTACATACAAAGGCATGGTAAAAGGGTGTTCTTTATATAAAATAGAAAAACCAGGGTTTGCTCTTTGGAATCTATATATATTATTTTAAAATATGAATCTGTGGATAAACATTCTGTAGATACTGAAGGATAAGTGTTGTTTCCACCCCATTTCCATACATTTAGTTTAGATGATACATGGAGCCAAAACAGGCAAAACACAGGGTGAATTTGCATTCCAAGGTGATTCCACAGAGTCAAAAGAGTCTCTGTTGTTCTGAATCAGGCTAGAAACTCTGGAGAATCTCCTGAGCATTCAGATTGTGCACCTGTGCAGGGATGGAGGAAAAACATCAGCAGATGGGTGTGCAAACTGCTGACCTCTTCCCATAGGGAATGTCCAACTCCCCACCACAGTATTTTCATTTTCAAATTTTTGTGGATCCTCCAGCTCCATGACTTTTCCAGATGTGCCAATTGATCACAGAAGTGCACATTAGCACAACAATACCATCACTACAGTGCACCCATGCTCAATAGGATGGCCATTGCCCCATGAGGCATAGGAAAAAGAGGAATAGCATTCTCTTAGGAAGTGTGTGGATAGTGCTGCTGGTACTGGCTCATTGTGAGTGCCAGTTATGCGGACAGCTTGTTCTCCCCGTGGATGCAGAATCCCCAATGCTAAGCCAGGTTTCCCCATCAGTGCAGACACATCCCCTGTGAGAGAAACTCAACCACTGCTACATGTCTTTACCTATTGGTAACATTCGAATCTGATTGTAAGTCAGGGCAGTTGATCACTTTTTCAGGATCACTTCTGAGGCACAGCAAAATCTTCACAGATAGGCTTGGCGTGAGGTGAGATAGGGTTTTTTGGATGCTGCCCCCTAGCCTCTTGAAGTCCCTAGCTTGAGAATTCCTTCCTTGCTGTCCTTCTGTCAGGAGTTGAAAACTTGTTTTTCTTTTGTTTGTGACAGCATTTTAGAATTGAAGGTTTTTAAGGAAAGGGTTTTTGAGAAGGTGAGACAATGTTTTCATTTCAACTGCTTTAGAACTGTACAATAACATCCAAAATCCACAAAACAGTGATGTCTTTATTGGACCAACTAATGATATTAAAAAGGTATCATGGGCGGGTTACAGACCGCCCGTTTGGGGTGGGCTGCACCCACCCCTTTCCCTTGTGTATCGGAGCCTCAGCTGCCAGACTGGCAGCTTCCGAGGCCCCGATCCGCCGCTTTGCAGGCTGCGGGGAAGCGGCAAAAGGCCGCTTCCCCGCAGCCTGGAAAGGGGTGTCCTTGGAGCTTCAAGCCCCAAGGAC
>NC_056523.1:164131305-164147733 GCF_019175285.1 Sceloporus undulatus
TCCAAAGAGACCCGAAGCAGCTTTATTTTGGCAGTCTGTAACAGGCCTCTGAATAGATGGTGTGTGTACCTGCTCTTTCTGGCTTCCATGTACTGGCTGATGATTGCCAACTTCCTGCTCCCTCTTGTTTCTTTCTCTGTAACCCACACTCAGATCAGTCAGTCAGTTCTATCTCTGTCAAGTAGAGCTCATGACCATTCTGTATTACAAACGCTAGCTCCAAATCAATTTCCTAACACTGACAGGGTCAATTAAGAAACAACAACCCACATTTCTAAAAATCAGAATGCAACCAAGAAAACAGTAAAAAATAAAATAAAAATGAAAACTTCACAGGTATAGTGGACTTGTATGAACTCTGTAGCCAAACTTATTTTTTGCTTAGATATCTATGTCAGCTCAACATTTATTTCACACCATTTCCATATTTTTCTTGAAAAAAACCACACCCACATAGGGGTGGGAGAACAGCCCCTTGCAGATGCTGTCTATTTCGCACTGTTTAAAAGAACCTTGGTGCTGAACCCATTGTAAAGAATTAAAAAAAGTTTGACCATTCTGGATGCTAGAGCTGGTATTCCCAAAGTGAGGCATGACATTCAAGGTTAGGTCAAATGTAAAATGGTGTTAAAGTCCAAGGATGTAATTTGAGCAGTGAAGCAAGGGGCAAACAAAGATGTGTGATGACCAAGGAAGCATAGGTCAGGCTGGCTGAAAGAAGAATGTCCAGGTTTGTCAGCTATCGCAACTGATAAAAGACTCAGTACTGAACAGGTCTTAAATGTATAAATAGGACTGACAAAGAGCTAAGAAAATTTGTCCACCAATGCTTGAGAGATCTTTTAAGCAGTAGTAATATTTGGGACAAGATCAAAATTTCTAGTTGGGTGCCCATCCATTTCTGGGTCTGAAGCTTATATAAGCCTGGATGAGGTCTGACGTCTGCAAGTGGAGCCCTCCTATGTGTCCCATCAGTCGGGCAATGTGATGTTGGAAGATGTGGGAGGTGACATTATCTGCTTGTTGTTGTTGTTGTTGTGTGCCTCCATATCAGTTTTGATTTATGGCAGGCGAAGGGTAACCCTTAGAGTTTTGTCAGCAAGATTTATTCAGTGGAGGTTTGCCATTGCCTTTCTCTGAGGCTGAGAGAATGTGTCTTGCCCAAGGTCACCCAGTGAGTTTCATGGCTGAGTTTGGAATCAAACCCAAGTCTCCAAAGTTGTAGCCCAATGCTGAAACAGCTATACCACACTGGCTCTCATAAACCTTCTCTACTGAAACACCACACTTATGAAGTACCTTCCCTTACAGATCACCATTCCAGCACTAACAACATAGTTACCTGAGACCCTGGATTTCTGTTCAACATTTTGCTGCCAGGCTTATCTTTTCAGTTTGTTGTTATGATCACATCACCCCCTTGTTGTCATCTCTTCATTGGCTCCCTATTCCCTTTAGGATTCATTATAAGCTCCATCTTTTAACCTATAAAGCCCTGCATGGTCCCCCCGCCTGCCTTATTTGTCTGCTCTTGTTTCTTCCTATCATCCTGTTTGGGTTCTACATCCCATGGGCTCAGGGCTACTGACCCAGCCAAGGGTTTTCTCTAATGTGCCCTTTCTCCCTTGCCACTTGTCACTGCTGGAATCTTCCTCCCAAACATTTGCACACAATTACTTCTTTATTAAACTTTAAGTCTGAATTAAAGATGATTTTGTTTTGGGAAGCTTTCCAGCTTACAGCCTAATTTTGATAGTTAGATAAGTGTAAGTGTGTATTGCTTTTACAGTTTACTGTTTTAAAGTTATTTAATGATGCTGTTATTTTATAATCTTTGCTGCTTTTGATTGTAGAATGTAAGCCACAGACAGAGTTTTTAAAATATATATTCATTTTTATTTATTTAATCAGTAACAAAAACAGGTTTGAATTGTATTCTTGTTTTGATCATTATATAAAGCACTGTGCAAAACTTACGGTGCTATATAAGTAAACTTTAATAATAATAATAATAATAATAGCCTCTGGTGTCTGATTTGTTTTACCAAATCTGCACATGTGCATGGTTTTAAATGATTTTATTTTATTTTAACTGGTTTTAATCTGTCTTCTTTGAACAGGTTATATACAGTGGACCCCTGTTATATGCTGGGGTTTAGTTCCAAGATCCCCCGTGGATAACAAAATCCATGTATACTCAACTTCCATTAAATATAATGACATAGCAAAATGGTGTCTCTTATAAAAAATGGAAAATAAAGGTATGATATTTGACATTTATACTTTTTTTGAACATTTTCAAAATGTGTATGCTTGAATCTGTGTATAAAAAATCCATGTATAAGAAGGGCAAACTGAAGTTATAATATGTTTTGAGGCTTTTAAAAACATTTTATTGATCACATTATTTTAAATCAGTCAAGTTCATTTTATTTTACACAGAACTGAGATCTTTCGATAGAGGCCAGGATATAAATGATTAACTAACTAATAATAGCCTCTTATTTTAGCCATACAAGAGCCAACAGTATTCTCAATTATAACTTGTTGTGGTATCAGAGCTTTCTAACAGAGAAAATGAAATAGCTCACAAAACTACAAATCCCAGAATTCCATGACATTGAGCCATGGAAGTAAAAGCAGTGTCATAGTGCATTATCACTGCAGTAAAGATTAGGCCTCAGTTTTCATTTTAGTTTGTATTTCAATGCAAATTTGATTTAGAAATCAGTGTGTTTCAACCTGTCTCAGTACTTCTGGCTTTCTTTGACATTTCTCAGCTAAAACATGATTCCATTACATATTTGGCTTTCCACTTTTTATAGGGACATCAAAATCTCTCCATATCCTTTTCATTTTATTTCTGAGAATTCTACTATCATTCTCATTTCATCTCTGTTCTCTATCAGATTGTGAGATTTCATTTTTTAAACTTTCCATAATGAAAATGTTTGCATATTGTATGTGCATTTTTTTCAGAACACTGACATTTTTGTGCAAACGGTATTAATGTACACATACTTTACAGATTTTATCAATTATAGCACATCTGTATGCATTTTGAAAGCACACACTATTTACTTGACATATTCATGTTTTTGGTTGTGTGTAAAAGTTTATTCGGTCATTGACCAGCAAAATGTTTTTGGTTCATTCTAGGGAGCCTTGGTGGCACAGTGGCTAAATGCCAGTGCTGCAGCCACAAGGTTGTGAGTTCAATCCCAGGAACTCCAAGGTTGACTCAGCTTTCCATCCTTTTGTAGGTTGGTAAAATGAGTACCCAGCTTGTTGGGAGCTATTAGATTATAGATTGTAAACCACTTAGAGAATGCCGAGTTCACTTATAAGCAGTATAGAAATATACATGCTATCACTATTGCTATTCTTTGCTGGAAAACATTGTAAAACCTAACAATGCATAGATTTTCAAGGCAAAGGCTCTTTTTCTCTCTGTTAGTATTGGGAATTATGAAATAGCTGTTTTTGTAGGAAAACCCAACCAATTTGTTCTCTCCTATATTCCAGTAGGCAATTTTTTAGTAGCATCTTGACTCACAAACTACTTCAAAGGGGACTTAAATTTAGTTTGAACATGTGTAGCGGGTTCACCTTCCCCCCTCTCCCCACACACATTGCTGACTGCTTAGACAATGCTTTAATGTGTATAAATGTGTCTTGCAGTTTGCAAGATTAATTGACCTTGCTTTTCAATTTATTGAATGGCATGAATCATGCTGTTTTTTTATTTACTTCTTATTTAATTTTTTCCCCAGTGCTTTTCGGCACTTGAACCACAAATCAGATTACATTTTTAAAAGCTTCCTTGACATGCCATAAACCTTCTTCCCCCATCTTCCATTTTCTAGTAACACAACCTTCCTAGCTTCACTGACGCTGCCAAACATGGTCCTCTGTTTTATTTTCCAAGGAACCAAAAGCACCTGGGAGAAAGAACAGCATTGAGGGAAGTGATTCATGTAGGGGAAGGGTCCTTCAGATGTTGTTGGATTGCAGCTCCATAAAATTATCATCATCATCATCATCATCAACATCATCATCATTCTTCTGGGGATATGGAGGAGCATGTCCCCCAGTTCTGATCCGGGACACTCTTTTTTAAAACATTGGGACATTAATAGTGCTTACTGTTTTAAATAAACTCCTCTATGGGGTCTAAATTGGTCGGTGAGGGTTAAAATGTGGTGGAAATGACCACATGCTCCCAAAAGGGCATTTTGGAGCTATATATATATAAAGAGAGAGAGAGAGAGACCTGAGGGGCTTTCGGGGAGCTGCAAAGTGGCCCTGTGGTCTGCATATGTTCCACAGGCCACACTTTGCCCACCATCTCTACTTTGTACCATGATACAGTCCTGATTCTGTTTTGGCAGGAGCATCCCTTTGATTTGCGTATGAAAAAGGCCCATTTGATTTAGAGGGGATGTCCCCAGCCACCCCCTTGTTAATTTTTGGTGGCAAAGGAAAAGATGATCTGGATTGAATCCACATCAAGGGCAGGAATCTAAAGCCCCATGTTGCAGCTAAAAGGGCCAATGCAATACTAGGCTGCATCAATAGATGTATAGTGTCTAGATCTGTGTTGGCAAACGCATGGCATGCATGCAATTTGTGGCACGCAAAGCCATCTGGTCTGGCACACAGTAGATGTGCAGGGAGACACACCTGAGGCGCGGCTCCTTCCTGCGGCAGGTTCACCTCAGAAAACCCAGCTGCAACAAGGAGTGCTGGTAGCCCAGCCTCTTCTGGCAGGAAGCCCCACCCCTGCAATGAGGCAGAGTCCTGGGGATGCCATTGCTTTCTCCTATTCCTCCTCCCATACTTGGGGTGGGGTGGTGTTCTGTGCCTTCAATTCATTTCTGGCAACTCTAAGGCGACCCTATCACAGGGGGATCTTGGTAAGTTTCATCAGAGGACGTTTTCCATTGCCTCTGAGGCTGAGAGACTGTGATTTTGGAGTGTGTGTGTGTGTTTTGTGCCTTAAAGTCATTGTGTTAAACCTGTCACAGGATTTTCTTGGCAAGATTTCCTCAGAAGGGTTTTTTTTTTGGCCATGGTCATCGTCTGAAGCTGAGAGAGTGTAGCCTGCCCCTGTTTTTGTGTGCTTTGAAGTCTTTCCTGACTTAGGGTGACTCTAATGGGTTCCTATCACAGGGTTTTCTTGGCAAGGTTTCTTCAGAAGGTTGTTGTTTTTTTTACCATGGTCATCTGCTGAAGCTGAGAGAGTGTACCCTGCCCCTGTTTCTGTTTCATTAGAGGGTTTTGTTTTGTTTTGTTTTGTTTTTTGGCTATTGCTAGCCTGAGGCTGTGAGTGTACCTTGGGTTCCCTCCACTGACGTCCTGCCCCCAGAAGGCAGAGGTCCCAGTTTAGTTTACTTCTGCATGAAGGAAAAACATTCATGTACCTGCAGGAGACCATTACCATGCACAAAGGACAAATTCTCATTTCTTCTAGCAGAGGACCAAGGAGAATCTGAAATCACAATACCCTCTAACTTTCAGAAATATTTAAACCTCATGCTGCATACAAGTTGGTAAATTATTGCTTCCTGTTGATAATGATATTCAGAAATAATATATTTGAAAAACAAAAAAGGAGAGAACAGAGCACAATATTTTAACTTGCTGATTTGTTTCTTTCAGTTTGGGCTTATCTCGTATTTCCATTTGTTCTTCCACTGCACATTTTGCAGGATTTAAGCTATCCGCTTAGACAGCTATTCTTGGGCAATTTTGTATGACTTTCTAAATTCCTTACCCCAGCTGAAGATCTATAAACTACATTTGCTTCACTGTCTACAGGCCTGCCTTGTTGATGACTGCAACCTTGAAGCAAAATCACTAAGATTTCTACCTGAATAACAGAGAACACTTCTCTTGTAAATCTTTCAAACAAGCTAGTGGCAGGAGATGCCATAAAGACCATCTCAACATATATTTCAGTTGGCATATAACGTTTTTCAGCCCCTCTTTAAAGAAAGAACATAGAGGACTAGCGTAATTCTTAACAACTGATGAATCTGCAATCTCGTGGAGAAAACTATGTCACTTCAGAAAATAACCAAGCACTTTTTCACCAATATCTATTTGTTCTTGAAATTGTTGTCCTGATTTATGTAGTTATTTCCACTGCCACCCGCCCCCAGATCATGTATTATTTTCTTATATGAAATAAAAAAAAGGGGGGGGGGTGAACAGTGAGACATCTGCTTCATCCCCATGTATTTCTGCTTCTAGTTTGTCACTTAAGCTATATCTTGAAAACTGAGCCCCACAAAACCTGGTAATGGGAAGAATTCCACCTCCTTTGGGTGCATTTCCAATCAACATGCATTATTTAATATTTAATGCTATTAAACTTTTATGAGGCTTGTAGAAGATGTGTACGATCTTCTTATAAGGAACATATAGATTCCTTTTAAAAATAAAGGCTTGTTTTCACCACCTGCAATCTTCTCAGCAGGATGGATGATTTTATATATACATTTAGTGTGGGGGATACATGCAGTCCTGGGAGGCACTTAAATATAAGAGGCCAGTTGTTTAATTCATTAATGCATTTATTTAAAACAGGAGTGGGAACTTGCTCTATGTGTCAGGCCAGATCTCACCCTCTCAATCCCACACAGGCCAGATGCCCTCCATGGGATATGGCCTCACCACTAGTGTCAAGGATGTCACAATGCCCTTGATGTCAGAGAGTCCCCTACCAGAGTGGTGCCTGGCACCTTCTACCTGGTGCTACAGTTGCAGGCTTAACTTTGTTCTACATGGGGGGAAGGAGAGGGGACAAAACTTCACCCACCCACCTAGGTTCTAGCTTCTGGAAGAGACCTGCAGCTCCTGATTGGCTCGTTTATGGTTTTATAGGCCTGTTACAGACTGCCAAAATAAAGCTGCTTCGAGTCTCTTTGGAGGTATGCTGTTTAAATGATGCATGCATCCTAAGAATCCGGAAGCTGCACCAAAGCTGAACTCCAGTGCTTAGGAATGGAGTGTGGCTTGGGCATGACCTCCGGACTCTTAGGACCCATGCATCATTTAAATAGCATACTGTACCTCCAAAGAGACCTGAAGCAGCTTTATTTTGGCAGTCTGTAACAGGCCATAGTTTACTCTGTTGGATTGGAAACTCACGCACCAGCTGCAAGAACACCCCTGCAGCCACTGCTTGGGTCTCCAAATCATTGTCCACCCTGCACTGACCTCTTTCAGGGAGAATGCACTGCAGCAGATCACCCTTCCAGCTATTATATCTGGATGGGGAGAACAGTAAGAATTATCGCACCCATAATTCGACTTCCCCATTCAGACAGCAAGTGTGTGTGTGTGTGTGTGTGTGTGTGTGTGTGCAGGGGATGGGGGGAGGATCCCCCCATTTAGGTCCAATCTCTACTTCGGAACTAGGGATTCCCCCTTCTCTTATCTTTGTTACCCAATGAATGGGAAGGGCCTTCTTGGCAGCTATACTTTGGAGTGGGGCATCCCTGGACACTTTGTGGAACCAACTGTGGATCAAATTGGATTCATCTGCTGAAAGTTCCTTCCTTTGATTTAAAATGTTTCTGTCCTACCCTTCCCTCAAACACTGGCTCCTTCAATGGGTCAGTTTTAAAATGATATAAAATATCACACCAAGGAAAGAAAAATACAGTACAGCCCAAACATAAAACAACAAAGATGAGCAGTTCTTGAAAGTAAAGCACACCAGCAATGTTATTTTTTATTTGAAGCCAAGGAGGGGAGAGAATTTGCGACTTGATTCCTAAGGGAAGGTAGCAGTGTCAGCAAAATCCACCATTGTAACCTGCCTTGATCTCTGGAACGTCGGGTAGAAATAAAGCTATTATTATTATTATTATTATTATTATTATATTATTATTTTCTTTATATTATTATCCAGCAAAATGTGCCTCCTGACTGAGAAGAATCCCACCACTGTAAAGTTCCTGTTTTCAAGAATCCCTTTTCCTGCTGCACTTCTGATGGAAAAAAAATCAGTAACTGGGCCTAAGATTGCCTCAACAAATGGACAGGTTACAGTACAATCCTATACATACACACACACACACACACACACACACACTCTCAGATATTGTATCGGCTCACGACTCATTAGTTGTGTCTGCACACTATGTATGGAAAACTAGCTTTGCTGATTTCAGTAACAGAATACTGTATTATGAAAACTTAACACCAAAAGCCTTTCCAAAATTTCAAAGTAATAAACTTGTTTCCCACTGGCACATTTAGCTTCCTAATTATCCCCCACTCCTTGGAATTTTAAAAAATTTGGCTTTTTTATCACACTGATTGTTATGATCAAAAATGGAAGACAGTGTGTGATTATTAGGCTCAAATACAACTGCAGTTTAGATTTCTTATACCAACACAACTGATGCATCTCTGGAAAATCAAGCAAGGGAAATAATATTGAAGGGAAACAGTAAATGACAACCTAATTGTGGGGGCTCAAAAATAATAATCTCCTGTGGCTAGAGAAAACATGCAACCTGATAAACAAAACACAGTGTTGCTTTTCTTGTGGTTGTTTTTGTTCTTGTTGCCAATTAATCTATTAACTTCATGCTTTTAGATCTTGACAAAGACAAGCTTTAAAGGTACCTGGCAGTATTTGATAACTGGAAGCTGTGGACAACCCATGATATTCCTTTCAAATGCATTTTTGAGGGTAAAGATGGTTCCTACTGAGAGTTTTGACATGCCATTGCCTCAAATAATTCATTTTATTTTCCAGGAATTTTGGAAGACTTGGGGTGCATCTACACTGTAGAAATAATGCAATTTGGCAGCACTTTTAAGTGTTGTAGCTCCATTCTATGAAATCTTGGGATTTGTAGTTTTACAGGGTTTTTAGCTTTCCCTGCCAAAGAATGCTGGTGCCTCACAAAACTGCAAATCCCAGAAATCTGTAGTATAGGGCTGTGTCAGTTAAAGTACTGTAGTGTCAAACTGCTTTATTTCTACAGTGTAGAGGCACTTACAGTTTTCCATTCATTGCCCTACTTTGTTCCAGTTACACTTCTTCCTCTTTCTTCAGAAACTCATTCGGGTGGGGGGGGGACAAATAGTTACACAGCATCTTTTAGATTTAAAAGTATTTATGAAATTAAAATGTTTAAGATTTGTCAATTTACAAACTTCTACCTCTCTTCTGGCTCAGATCTAGCAGCAAAGGCTTTCCTTAGCCAAGAATACACCATCAAGGCTAGCATGTTGCTCTTCCACATATTTTTTAGGGGAAAAGTGAAGATCAAATGCATTTCATGTTGCCATTCAATCAGACACATCCATTGTGGCCTACCCTGAGACATTTTAGCTCTCCAAAACATAAACTTTTAAAAGTGGTTTACAGTACTCTTTGAGCAAAAATGTCCTAGGCCAGTGGAATCTGAAGGAATGATGGACATGAAGTTTCTCAAAGAATGAAACCTATTTTATTGTTAGACTCTTTTCAAGGATGTTTTGTTTGTATCAACTCCCAAGAACCAGTTAAATCTATCATTGATAGAGCAGGGGTGGGCTGTTGTGGCCCCTGGAGCAATTGGCAGGAGACCTGCACAGCATTGTCAGATTATGATTGAGTCTACCAGAAGGGAACTTGGGGATCATCACTGATGCCTCAATACAGATGACCAATTAAAACCTTACCTCCTTATGAACCATGACTGTTGAGAAAGTAGTAGGCAGCATATACAGGGAAAGAAGAATGCAGAAGCTGCCATAGCAGATAGACATTGAAGGAGAACACCAGCGTGAGCCATTGAGCTTGTGAATCAAAGTGATAGCCTTGCCTAGGGGCACCCAGATCTGAATTCTGCCTCCTTCAAAGGTCCCAAACAGACACTTTGTTGTTGTTGTGTGCCTCCAAATCATTTCCAACTTATGGCGACCTCAAGGTGAACTTATCATGGGGCTTTATTGGCAAGATTTGTAGAAGAGGTTTGCCATTGCCTTCCCCTGAGGCTGAGACCATGTGACTTGCCCAAGGTCAGCCATTGGGTTTCATAGCCCAGTGGGGAATCAAATCCTAGTCTCCAGAGTCAAAGGAGATTATCACGTGGAGGATAAGGATGGGAGCAAAGCAGATTGCTCCCATCCTTATCCTGTCCTATTTGTGTGATCATGCAAAAGATTGTTTTATTTATTTATTTATTTTCATTTCATTTATATCCTGCCTTTCTCCCTGGAGTTACCCACACCCTATTCTTCTCCCATCAGAGAAGTGTAATGGCCCCATCATTTGGTATTAACAGGAGTAAGCATGCCATGTGTGGTAATCTTTGGTGTAATTGTGCAAATAGGATAAGATGAGAATGGGAGCAGTCTGCTTTGCTCCCATCGTTATCCTCCATGTGATAATCTCCATAGTCCAACACTCAAACCACTATGCCACGCTGGCTTTCTAAAGAGACAATACAGAGTATAATTTGTCCTTTAGTGCTAGTGATGAGATTAATCATCTTTGTTCATATTCAGGAAAGAGTCTGGACTTAGATACCATGTGAAAGCTGCCAGATAGGGATTTTTCCCCTCTACCACCCAAAGTCCATATTATGTAGTTTCTGGCAACTATGCCATGGATTAATCAAGGTACAAGACATTTGCATTTGCCAAGTTTTAATTGATTAAAAAAAAGGAGTTGAACAAATTGAGATTTAATGTGCTACAGTTCTGTTTGTTTGTTTGTTTTTAGTGGTTGTGTTTGATGGCTATGTAGTATGTAAATATGTATAACAAACACAATGTCCAAAAGCATGATCTCTGTGTATATAAAGCTCTGTCAAGTGTTGCCAACTTTGTAATGAAGCCTGGCCTTTCAGGAGGGCAATTTATGCAGCACAGTTGGAACACAGGAAACCGCTTTATATTGTCAGGCCATTGGTCCATCTAGCCTACTGTTGTGTCAACTTTCTATGGTTTCAGGAAGGATTTCTTCCTGGCCTTACCTGGAGATCCCTGGTATTCCCAGGTGGCTTCCCACCCAATTGCTAATTAGGTCGATCCTATTTAGCTCTGAATTTAGACAAGACCATTCAGTGAGATGGGTTGGTATTTTATACTTCTGGGTTCCAGACCACTGTTTTTAAGTGACTAACCCCAACCCATCCAGAATACAGAACTTTCCCATTTCTGATGTTGATGGAAGGAAAAATGGGTGATACATTTCACTGGACAAACATAGATGATTCCGCTACTTATCACCTCGTGTGGACTTTTGGACTGTAGCATGCAATCATATGCCTCTTGGAATGTTTTTGCATTTTCCAATTGATTTTTTTCTTAAGAATTTTTAACAACATTAAAACAATATACATAAAAAGAAAAAACAGAATAAAGAATAACAGAAATATGGAAAAAGAACAGAATACAGAAAAAGAAAAATGAGTCATTTACTTCCAACCTTCTTATCGATGGTTATATATTATATTTCTTATGCCCCCTACCTGACAATACATCATACTTCTACCACTTATTTATTTCTACTAGTTTTCAAAACCCACAATTAATATTTTATCTTTCTGCTCTGAAAAAAAAGCAATTAAAGGTTCCCAATCTTTCATGAAAGTTCTCAAGGATTTTTTCCTTTACTGTATTAGAGTAGATAACTTACCAATTTCAGCTAAGTCCAACAATTTTACTAGCCAGTCTTCTTGCGATGAGGTCATTGTGTTCTTTCATTTCTAGGTGCAGAACAATCTTGCTACAGTAATCATATATTATAGTACCCTTCCATACTTCCTCTCCATATGGTTGTCTAACAGTCCCCATACAAACAGTTCTGGCTTTAGCTGTATTTTCATTTTCACAGTCTTCTGAATCAATCTATGCATTTTTGCTGTCAATATTTTCTTGCCCTATCACAAGTCTACCAGTTGGATTTCTCTTGAGGGGCAATTTGCAATATTCTGAGTTTTTGCAAAGCTTAGGATAAAGTACCTTGAACTGATTTAATAATATTTTAAATATTGTCATGCAGTTTTCTCCACTTCAGTTCTTGAGTAAATATAATTTATAGTATTCAACAAGAATGAAATCAATAGTTTTTTTCTTGATCTACATCACACCCATATGTTTTGCCAAAGGGGTGCAATGAAATTTATAAGGCAAAGTAATACATGCCCTATGTAAGATTCACTTGGAGCTAGTATTATCATAGCATTAAAAAAAGGCATTAGACAGCCAAAGGGAGATTAATACAATAGAGCCTTTTGAAAGAGTGAGTTCTCAATTATTACACAGCAGTGAAAAGTCCCATATTAATGGGCACTCTGGCCATTCCAATCTATTATGCCTTATTCCTAATTGCAATGCTGGTTTTATAACTTCCAATTAATAGGCTTAACAAGGACCTCTAAAAAGCCTTTATGCCTTCATTTCATTTTTTGATTCAAAAATAATTCCCCAATTATTGCCTCATTTGCGAGCTTGCGAACTAAATTTTTATTTTAAGTAGATAATGGGATGGGAAGCAGTGCACTGTGGATACATGAATAGAAGAATATCTATGACTTCCCAAGGATGAAAAAGAAATGTACTTACACAATGCTCTTGTAGAACATGCTGTTTTACCTCCGGAATTTCATCTAGGAAGAAGCCAAAACCCTCAAGCCCATTTCCATGCTGGTTTGTAGCAGCAGCACTAAGTGAATTCAAAGATAGCTAACTAAACCACCAGAACAATTAGCATAATGTTTTGCTGTTCTTGTTTAAGAAATCAAAACAGAATCTGTGACTGCTAGTCAAAGCACAGTATGCAGATGAAGATGAAGAAGAGGGGCATTGTAAAAACCCTGTTGGAGAGATAGCCATGCTGAATTAAACACCAAGGCCTGAATCCCATGGATTACATAATTAATTGATCTTCTGTAGGATTTGGGCCAAAATCAAAACCAAGTCACAAAGAGCTAAAAATTAAACTTCACAAAATTTCAAAAGGTAATGAAATATGCACATTTAAATTTTAAGACTGATTGCCCAATTTTGACAGCAACAAATATTTATGAGCTCCTTTCCTACATTAAATTATCTCACATCTACACTGTAGAAATAAGGCAGTTTGACACCACTTAAAGTGCTGTAGCTCCATCCTATGGAATCCTGGGATTTGTAGTTTTACAAGGTCTTTTGCCATCTTGTGCCAAAGAATGCTGGTGCCTCACCAAACTATAAATCCTAGGATTCTGTAGAATGAAGCCTTAGCAGTTAAAGTGGTGTCAAACTGCTTTACTTCCTCAGTGCTGATGCATTTACTTATGTTTCTAAAATGTAAATATCAATTTACATTTCACGTATCATAATGAGAACTTAAGGGTAAAGTATGAAAATTGTGCATGGCTTAATGAACAAATTTAATTAATGCAATTTAAGCACTCCTTTGGCAAAATCATTGTCATTCTAGATTACCGCACTACACTCTTACAGTGCTGCTATTCCATTTTAACTGCCTCCTGTTTCATTCTGGGATTTGCAGTTGACATAGAGACATTTAGAATTCTCACCAAGAGAGCTCTTAGGCCTCATTGAACTACAAGCCTCAGAATGCAACAGGAGGCAGCCAGAGCAGCAAAAGCAGAATAGCAGCACTATAAGAGGGTAGTGCTGTAATGTGGATATGTTATCAAATAGTAACTGACTGCTGTCTAATATATTCAAATATTAATTGTTCTATATTTGATCCTATTCAAATCAAATATCAACATCTATGCTACACAAGTTGTAAGCATTATCTAACTTTCCCATTCTTCTTGTTATGTAATGCCAACAGACGGATGTTAGTTACTACTGCAGAATCATGGCAAACCTAAGGCTGATGCTGGATATCAATTTCTTGTCAAATTGTTCCATATCTAGAGAATATTCATTTTGAAAGCTTACTTTAAAGTTCTAGAGGGAAAATTGGTTTTCTTTCAAGTTTCCCATTTTTATAGTCATATTTACATGGGATGAGCTCTAATGTGGGTGATAACTCCACAATCTATATTGTGCTTCATTACAGCAATGATCCAGCATGGCGTATTGGTTTGGATGTTGGACTAGGACCTTGGAGACCAGGGTCTGATTCCCAGCTTGGCCGTGAAACCTACTGGATGTTTTTGGGCAAGTCACATCTCGCAGACTCAGGGAAAGGCAATGGCAAACCTCTACTGAGGGGGTGTTCCCACTTGCCTATAAAGCGGATCATGAAGTGAATTAGGAGGTGTCGTTCCCACTGATGCCCAAATTAGTTCCTCATTGCCCCGGAATCGTTTCCACTGTGATTCGATTCAAAATTGAATTATATCGTATAATTCGAATTAGATGCCTATAAACCGGTTTTAAAAAATAGTAGGTTATAACGTGGGTTATTTTTGAAAGCGGGGTACGATTCGCAGTATCCGAATGGGAACGAAAGGGTGTCTGATGCGGGAACCTGGAGATGGGAGGAGTGGCGCTCAAGGGGCTGGCCTGGGGCTGTCACTCTCTGTTCTCTTTCTGCATCACCAGCACCATTTTCTTTCTTCCATTCACATAGCCTTTCCCCTGGTGGATTGCAACCTCCCCTCTGCTCCTCATTCATAGACTGATGTGTGAGGAGAGCCATTGAACACAATTTTTAACTATTCTTTTTTCTTTTTTCACCTCTGCCTGAGCGCCTGAGCAGCAGATGGGCTTTGCAGTACATCCCTGCTTGACAGCCCTCCAGACAGCCCAGGGAGCAATGGGGGAGGCAAAACGATTTTGGGGAAAGGAGGCTCCTTCCAGAGGAACTATGGGATGGGCATTGCAGTACATCCCTGCTTGATCGCCCCCCCCCCCAGACAGCCCAGGGAGCAATGGAGGAGACAAAGGGATTTTGGGGAAAGGAGGCTGCTTCCAGAGGAACTATGGGATGGGCTTTGCAGGACATCCCTGTTTGATGGCCCCCCAGACAGCCCAGGGAGCAATGGGGGAGGCAAAGCGATTTTGGGGAATGGAGAGTCTGGATGCCCAGGGATCTGAGGGGGGGATCGAGCCTTATCTTCTCTCTTCCTCAAAGATTCTCTCCTCCTTGATCCGATTTGCCAAGCCTTCTAATCTGGGGAGACACAACAGAAGAGCCTTGGATGCTGCCCTAAAAATAAAAAAACCCTAGACTTGTAATGTCCGAAGCCTAGGCGCTTGATTGACAGCTTGTGGACACAAATGGGAATGGGGAGCAAGTTAATCCGCTTTAAAATAAAGCGATTTAAAATGAATGGGAATGAAAACAGGGTCTAAATGAATCGAGGTAATTTGCCCCTTTTGGTAATGGAAACGATGGAAAAAATTTGAATTATTCCCGGAACATAATCTGAATCAGAATCGCGCCAATATAATCAATTTTATCTGCCAAGTGGGAATGCCCCCTAACAAATCTTGCCAAGAAAATCCCATGATAGAGGGTTGTCAAAAGTGAAAAATGACCTGAAGGCACCCACAACAGCAGCAATGTGGTTTGTGGATAGTTGGCAGAAATTCCCACAATTTAGAATTGGATTGTCATAGCAGAAGGAATTATGGGAACAACTGTTCCCTTTCCATTATTGCACTGGTACTATCTATAGGTTGAAATACTCATTTTACTTAAATGTATGCTTCTCTGATTCTATTAGAAAAGCATAAACACTATGGAGAGATAAAAGTGAGTGCTGTATTGCATATAGCTGGAAGTGAGAGGAAAGCCTCTTTCTTAGGACAGACAATGCTGTGGGAAAGAATATCTTTTGGGCATAGTATTTTTCTCTTCCCTGAGAGTCATTATGATAGAAGGAAATGGAACTATGGCTGACCAGGGTTCAAATTCCAGCTCAGCCATGGAAAACTATTGGGTGACCTACTGGCATATCATATTTTCTCAGCCTTAGAAGAAGGCAATGCCTAACCTCCTGTGAACAAATCTTGTCAAGAAAAACACTATGAGAAGGACCTTTCTAAATGGGTGAAAAATCCAATGCTCATCCTGACACTGGTGTTCTCAGTTTCTATGATGTGTGGTGCCTTCTGGTGAAATACCATGGGCTTCCCTGATTAATCCAACTTTGCCCCAAAGTTAGCAAAGTTCTGATTTTCTAGTAAGTCTAAATCCTGCCAGGTAATAATTTGTCAATGGCATCAGAACAATAAAAAATCCCCCCTATCCCAGATCTTCATCTTTTTACTCAGCACAGAAAACCATACCCAGAGTAAGCCCTGTTGAATGAGTGTGGTTCACAGGATGATGGGACAGACCAGTGGTTGGTATGGAGTCCATCAAGTTCTGAGCCATCTCTGACAGTGCAGCCTCAGTATGCATGCTCTCCATCAAAAGAAGCCAATATAATCCATCAAGTTCTGAGCCATGTCTGACAGTGCAGCCTCAGTATGCATGCTCTCCATCAAAAGAAGCCA
>NC_056523.1:164147743-164157965 GCF_019175285.1 Sceloporus undulatus
AGGAGATTCCAACACAGCTCCTAGACTACTATGGCTCAGGAAGGAAGATTGTTGAGCAACAGTATGTGTTGTTAGTATTGTTGTGTGCCTTCAAGCCATTTCTGAATGATGGCAACCCTAAGACAAACCTACCATGAGGTTTTCTTGGCAAGATTTCTTCAGAGGAGGTTTGCCACTGCCTTTTCCTCAGATTGAGAGTATCTGCCTTACCCAAGGTCACATAGTGGACTTATATAGTTGAACAGCAATTTGAACCATAGTCTCCTGGTCCAGCTTTAAATACTGTAACTACACCATACCGCTCTTAAAGGATGGGTAAGACACCAACAGAATCCCAATTTTGTCTGAAACACAGATTTTAAAAATCTCTCAAAACTGGACGACTCAAGACCTAGTCAGTGTGGATGGACTCACAATAGACCAGTATGACTAGGACTCATCTGCACAGAGAAA
The DNA here is from genome assembly GCF_019175285.1 of Sceloporus undulatus. Lineage (NCBI taxonomy): Eukaryota > Metazoa > Chordata > Lepidosauria > Squamata > Phrynosomatidae > Sceloporus > Sceloporus undulatus. The sequence goes on from NC_056523.1 coordinate 164,148,197, forward strand.
CCAGATGGGCAAATCTGTAAAGATTGACCTGACATCATGTGTCCGGCTGTCTGTAATAACAGTCAGGTCAGCATGTTCATCTGCAGTCAAGTCCTGGATAGTTGTTGCTTCCCTGCTTCAACCTAGGCAACTTGTTTCTAAGGCAACATAAGCTCTCTGAACTGGAAGACAGTTTGGAAGCAATCAACACACACTGTTCTATGAGCTATCTTCTGGGTATACATGGCAATAATGAATGAAATAAGCATGCAAGGAAAACTTGGTCCTGCATGTGACAATAGCTGCACATGTTGGTCTGGCAGGAATTTCCAGTGGCTGGTAGAATAAGCAAAAAGGCTGTGTAAATGGGACCTGAGTCAAGCAGAGCTGGTTAGTAGCTCGGCATTGTACTGCAGCCAACCTGAAGGGCTTACAGTAACTACTGTGACCAGATTTTCAGTGGTGAGATGGTGGGGATCCCAAGTGTTAACATCCATCCCATTTCCTGCCATCTCCTACTGTAACTTAAGTCAGCTTGACTAAGGACTATGAAGTACTTGGCACATTTAAAATGCTATAAAAATACTAATATCTGAAGCTGCTCATTATCCAAATCCACTGGGTGTCTCCCTTGTCAGCATAAATCTTTGAAAATAGCTCTCTCACTTATCAAAAGTTCTAATTATCTAAAGTGGTTCGAAATTCTCCCTGGTCATTCCCATAAAGGAGGATACACTTTAAAAAACAACAGCAGCAGCAGCATTTCATAGCCCAGATTTTGTTTCTCCAAAAGCCATCCCATCTAAAATTAAACACATAATGTTATGTGGTAAATAGGAATATTAAAAGCATAAATCTGTGCAGTAAACATGAAAAAAAAAATAGTGGTGATGCATTATGTGTTTAGGAATGCAAAGGCTGAAAGAGACCTTGAAAGTAAGAGGAGAAAATGTAGAATACTGACAGAAATGTAGAAAATATATGTGACAGATCCCTTTACCCAGGCTGCTCCCAAAATGTAATAGAAATCCTGTTATTCACCCTGCTCTTGTTCCCCTAATTCGTTCCTTGTTGGATTGGGTTACAGGACCTCAGGGTGACCCCTATAAGTATGGACTTGTGGTTGTGTTGTTGTGTAGGTTCCTTAGTTTGCTAAGCATGGCCTGATTCTAATTCAGGGTTGACAGTCAGCAAGAGACAGGTAAGCATAGATTTATTAAATACATTATAATAACATAGGCGGGTTACAGACCGCCAAAATGTGGCCGTCTCCCGCCGCTGCCGATTGCAGCGTCCGGGAGCCGCAGCGGCCAAACCACGCAGCTCCCGGACGCTCTGAGGAAGGAGCGCGGAAATCGCGCTCCTTCCTGGGCCCCGGAAAAGATGTTGCGAGGTGCTAGTCATGCACTCGCGGTGTCACTTCCGGGGCACGATGTGTGTATGCACAGCGTCCGCTATGTCAATATGGCGGTGGCAATGTGGAAAGGCCGCTGCCATTTGTTACGGACTCTGTCCGTAATAGGAGTAGGGGCGTCTAGAAGAGACGCCCCCTTTTTAAAATGGGACGTCCTAAGGACGTCCCTTATGATGGTCTGTAACCCGCCAATATAAACTATAATATTCTCTAGTTTAGTCTCCCCAATATTGTAGGCAGTTCAGTCTTCCTTCTCAAATGCAAAATGCTGTCTTCATCATGTCAACACCCTATCGATGCCAGCTTCAAATTCTGTCTCAAATCCAAAACCCTGTTTCTAGAGTCAGTCAATATGGGTGTTACAGTGAGCCCTCTGCAGATTCCAGCATATGCGGATGGCAAGCCCAGGTGGGGGGGGGAGGCAGAAGAGGAAGAGTCGGAGAAGCAAGAGGAGAACAGGCATATGCAGAGGTGGCAGTGAGAAGACAAGGAAGAGGAGGAGGGGGGCAGTAGTGGGAAGAGAAGACAGAGAGGAGAGGAGGAAGAGAAGGCAGCCCTCTGCTGTCCTCCACGCTGAGAGAGGCAAGGAGGGATTTGGCTGGCTGGGGCTGCAAAATCCCATTGTCCCCAATGATGGTGCAGTCACATAGCCATGATACTATTGTGGACAATGGGACTCGAGCATCTCCGGGTTTTGTTATCCATGGGGGGATCTGGAATACCGAGGATTTCCTACCTTACTCTCAGTACTAAGATTTAAAGTAGTCTGTGACATGATTAAATTATAAATGCAATAAATTATAGTTTTAAAACACAAATTATCAATCTTGAAATACAAAATAAAGGTTTATTTTAAAATAATTTAAAAACACGTAAGCGGGGATTACAGCATCTCCCCATCAAACCCTCTTCCCCAGAAGCCAATCAGTTGCCAAAGAATTTCCTGAATATAAAAGTCTTTGTCTGCTGGCAGAAGAACAAAAGGAAGAGGGACAGTCTCACCTCTCAGCAGATGATGTGGAGAGTGGCAATGGCTAGTAACAAAGAACCTCACCACATTTCCCTAATTCAGAATTAAACAACCTGTGGCTGCCATGTATTGCTGGACTGCAGCTTCCACCTTTTACCAATAGCTATGCTGTCCAAGGATTATTTCACAGCCATATGTTATTCTCTCTGTCTGTATCAATATTGTCTATATCTGTATAAGTACCTCAGAGACATAGCCATTTTAATCTGGAATATCATTATGCAAAGGGATCTTGTAACACTTTTGAGACTGAGAAAAAGAAGTTGTAGCATAAGCTTTCATAGACCTATTTTCCTACAAAACTTTATTCTACAACTTCTTTTGCTTGGTTAGTCTCAAAGATGTTACAAGGTCCTTTCCCTACAAGTTCCTTTTGCATATGATACAGGTCCCTGTATCATCTCAATTTTTTTTAAAAAGAGCCGGTAAGGTGGATTTTTGTAGGTGATCTGGTCTTCTCTGCAGCCTCAGGCATTGCCATGGGAATCCCAAGAACATGGTTAATGTGTGCACCTAATGTCTCTTTGGACTCTGAGCTGAAATACTGGTTATCAGGTGTGAGAACAGCAGACATTATTTTGATTTTGATATAAACACAATTTTTTTTATGTTTTCATCTATAAGTGTTACTGATATTTCTTTTTATTTTGAAACCTGCCTTGAGTCCCATCTTTAAAGAAAAGGCAAATACAGCAAAGCAATGCATTAAAGTAATATGTGAAGCATGAATGCATTTGCACAGATATTCATGAACAGTTGCACATGACAAAGAAGAGACACCAAATCCAGTTCATGCTGTGGCCATGTCCTAGCCAGGCACAAGAATCCCTGTTAACAAATTCATTTATTAAATCAGTGGTGTTTCTTTCCTTGGCTGGGACATGCAAAGTGTGCTGTGTATGTTTATGCATGGTTGTTTACTAGCCTCCAGTCTTTTAAATTAAGTTATACAATGCAGGCACGAATATCCCAAGGATGGTTTCAATTTACAAGCAAATTTCTTCTTTTTCCACATCAGTGACCAAAGAAACCATTTTAAAGAGCACATTGGTAGATCAATGAATGCATTGCACTCACACTGCTGGCCTTACAACTATATCAATAATAAGCAAACCGGTAACTTAAAAGATTTCCCTTTGTTACCTGCAAGAAAGAAAGGCTACTGCAAAAGTCTATATTTATGAGAAAGCATTATTCAGCATGGTTTAAAGATTTTTTTTTTCTCCCATCAGGTCAATACTATTTTCATAAAATCTCCCAGTCTATATTCTCATCTGAAACTGAATACAATGCATTTTTCACATGATTATTCCACTTTTTTAACCTTAATTTACCACTTCAGGACATTTTGAGTTGTAATGACACTTTTATTACATATCTTCTTTATCAGCTTGGTTGCAGAAGCTCCCTTGCCAGTCAAGGAATGCCTGAAGAACCATGGAGTTGTACATGCCTTGTAGGCCATCAAGTCTAACTCAGTGTTTAATTTTGGAAATTATGGTCCCTAAGTTTTTCCGAGGAAGAATGTTTTCATCAGGCTGGGTTCAGTGTGAAAGCTGTTGGTGAGAGGTTTCACACTAATTGCAGAGAACTTAATATTGCCATCTGCTGCAAAGTGCTACAATTAGCATTCTGGTATCTTGGTCACTTCCTCTTTCCAGTGGAGTAGCTGCTGTTGCTGTCCAGATCCATTGCAAGCAAAGAGTCATATTAAACCCCACAACTTCATAGAATCACAGAGATGGAAGAGGATTCATGGGCCACCCAGTCCAACCTCCCTGTTCAGAGCAGGATCTCCAGCTGGAGCATCATCGACAGGTAGCTGCCCAGCCTCTTTTTGAATATGTCCAGAGAAGGAGACCACAACACCTCTCTAGGCAATTGGTTCCATTTCCAAACTGCTCTAACTGCCAAGAAGGTACCTCTAATGTTCATTCAAAATCTCCTTACCTGTAACTTCAGACTATTCGATCAGATCCTATCCTCTGAAGGAACAATAAGGAGGCCTGCCCCCTCCTATCTGTGGCAGCCCTTGGCATATTTAAAGAGTGCAGTCATGGTGGCAGTGATGGGGGCAGTTTTCATTTCACTAAGCTGAATATTTCCTTTGAACAGTCCTCATATGTTTTCTTCTCCAGACCTCTTGTTCATTGAATCATGAATTCATCCAGGAAGTGGGGGGGGGGGGGGGGGAAAAGAGAATGTTGAAATTTTTATACTTTGCATTCAACTGGGGGATATGTGGCTCTTCTGATGTCATTGGACTCCATATCTCATCAACCCAATCAACATAGCCAATGTTGAAAGAAAAAAGGAACTGCATTCCAGCAAGATTCAGAGAGCCACTCCTTTCCCATCTCTACTTTGCATGAACTAGCATGATGTATTCTTAGTATTTTTTGCAAATTGTATCAGATATGTCTCCATAAGGATTAGACATGAGAATGAAATTACTGAATGTTTACGCACTACCCCAAGGTCTGGAAACCATGCAGAGCAGCTTAGGGAGCTGGGCATATTTAGCCTGGGGAGGAGAAGGGTAAAAAGTGACATGATAGCCCTGCTTAAATATTTGAAAGGTTGTCATACTGAAGCGAGCTTGTTTTCTGCGGCTCCAAAGACTAGGGAAATTATTGCACACACAAATAAAGTCCTAGGAGATTATTGCGTGTGCAAATAAAGGGTCCTTTCCCCAACAGGATAAGGTTCCATTACGGGTTGCTATCGGATGTTATTGCACACCAAAATGCCGACTCGGTCCCAGGGCGACTACAACCCTTTATTTGTGTGTGTGATAATCTCCTAGGATTTAGAATAATGGATACAAACTACAGGAAAGGAGATTCCAGCTCAACATTAGGAAGAACCGGCCTCGATTAAGAAGCCGAGCCCTCCCTCCATTCCATCTGCCTTGGTCCAGGCCTCAGAGGGAGAGAAGAACTGCTGGACCTGATCCTCTTCCCCACCACCATTCCCTTCTCCTTTTGTGTTGTGTCTTTTTAGATTGTAAGCTTGAGGGCAGGGAACTGTCTAATTAAAATAATAATTGTAAGCCACTCTGAGAACCTTTAGAACTGAAGGGTGGGTAAATACCATAAATAAATAAGAACACTCTGACTGTAAGAGCTGTTCAACAGTGGAGCATGCCTTGGAGTGTGGTGGACCCTCCTTCTTTTGGAGGTTTTTAAACAGAAACTGGATGGCCATCTGTTGGGGGGGCTTTGATTGTGTATTCCTGAGTATTAGGAGGATTTCAGTAGAGAAATTTAGTGATACTAAGAACCCAAAGGTTTTCAATACAAATGTTGTTATATGAGGCAACTTGCAAGCAAATGTAAAACCACTACATACCTTGTATCTCTAATCAATTTGGAAGAAAAAATATTTATGGACCAATTTGACACAGATAATTAACCTTATTTGAATAAGGCATGATGGAACTTGGATCTAAATTAAACAAAATTAAGTCCTGATAAAATTTTTACTTCCCCTCAGTCCTCAGTTGAGTCTATGGTTTAATACATGAGATCATGTAAGAGTCATTAAGTCAAAAATGAATGAATCTCATACTTCTTGCACTATTTATTTTAGCTCCTTAATTTTTATTCTACTGATATATACTGCATACTATGCTTAATTAACTTTTTATTATAGTGTTTAAGTAGGCCACCCGGCAATGTGATTCGAATACACAGACTGTGGCTGAAAAATCAAATTTGACCTACAGGAAATTGTTTCAAAAGTTTTACTTCTACCATTGGCAGGATTGAATAGAGAGGCCTTCGCATCCACGTATGCCATTGCTGTACTTACAGACAGGCAAGACTTTCATTTTGGTTGAGTTTAAATTAGAACCTACCACTAATGCACATTCCTTATAAACAGGATAAAAAGAAGTTAAGAGTTGTTGTTTTAAAAAATGGGATTATGGGGAAAAGTTAAACGGATAGGCGTGTCTATCTAGGCAGAGGACCTTGCATGCTTTGATGTTATTTGAAGACAGGGCTTGAACACCCATGCATCCAGCCATATTTGTTGTGTTGTGCCAGTCCTTTCTTCTTAAAGGTTTCACCTGTTTTACATTCACATAGCCTGCACATAAAGCATTGGCATTTCTGTGCTCTGAATAACTGTACATCTTGAATTTTTTCAGTACAGATGGATTAGAATTTTATTCAGTTCATTATTTAAAAAGAACTTATCAACATTTGTAAATTTCTTCATAAATGGGATGCAAAGAGATTTAGATCTGGTTTTTTTTTTTTTTTAAGGAATGTCAGAGAAAGTGAAGATGACCAAGTCAACATATAAAACAAGCTTATACTCTGAATGGACATAATGATTTGGGAGAAAGTATAACAAGATACCACTGGTAAATCTTCACAAGTGAAAACTGAAGTTTATAAGAAATTTGGATTCTTTTCCTGGATAAATCAATCAAGATATTTAAAGAAAAATTCAAATAGCTTTGAAGTAGAGAATGAAATAGTGCAAACTAGGAAAATTTCTCAAGATCATCCCACTCTTCCAAGGCTGCATCTGCACTGCACAATTAATACAGTCTGACACCTCTGTAATTGTCATGGCTCCATCTTGTGGAATCCTGGGATTTGTAGTTTATTGTGTAACAAAGAGCTCTTTCAGAGAGAAGGCTAAATATGTCACAAAATTATAGATCTTAGAATTGCATAGCATTGAGTGATGGCAGTTAAAGTACTATTAAACTGCAATAATTCTGCGGTATAGATGCAGCCTTCCAAGTCAAGGCTGGCCATATCATTTTGGTGCCTGAGGAGGGAAATCTCACAGGTGCTTCTCCTTCTCAGTAACAATAATAGTACAACAATTAAAGAACAATAAAAATAACAAGTATCACTTCTCACTGGGAGTAAACATTTAAAAAATAACTTGCTTCTCTATTATGGCAATGAAATCATTTGTTAGAAGTGGTTGCCCTATTCTGCCTAATGGTAGAGCTGGTCCTGTTGACTACTCTTAGAATTAATCACATGGCTGGTGGCTAAAGACAATCCTGTCTCATGGAGGTACAAACACCATACTGTAAACTTGAAGCAGCCATTAAATAAATGCCACTGCATGTTACCAACATCTAGAGTAAGTGCTTACTCCTTACACTTTGTAAGAACACTTACCAAGTTCTACTCCTTTAGTAAAATGCATCCCTGGAAATAGTCATGTTCCAGCTACATAAGTCTGGATAAAAATGGCCAAATCATAACCTTGTAAAGCCCTGACAAACTTTAATTAGTTTTGCTCAAAGATTCAAATCAAAGAATGGGAAAGAGAGAAAAGTATTTCAATAGACATTTTTAAATCCACATGGACATAACTTCTGCTTACCTTTCTGATGTTCAGACATGATATACTGGAAAGATACCAGAATTTTGCAGAAGCTCTGCAATGACTGCTCTACCTGAACTGACATATGGGCTCACATGGATGAATGATTTGTTGGGTCAGTGATGTTAAGTTGTTTATTCACATATGACAGTTTGAATGAGAACAGTCTCCACAATATTAGGGACCAAGCTAGTGGAGCTCCATAAATTCACCTAGCAAAGCACTGTAGGAATAGCATTTCTTTAGTTCTAGTTTGTTTTATGTTTCTGCAGGAAAATGTTATTACAACACAGGAATGTAAAGAGTACTCACAAATTTCCCATCCTTGCCAAGAAAGCACATGGGAACAGATTAAGATAACCTGTTCGGGAAAGTATGATTTCTTATATTTCAGACCTTTACGCACACATCCTGAAATAAAAAAGCAATGCCGGTGATAGAGTAGATTAAGGGGGCACATTTTATTACACTCACCACCCAAATTCTGTAGTGAGGCCTAACTAGTGTGGAATTCAGTGGAAACTAGGAGTCCTTCCCATCCACTCCCACCTCCACTCCACAACTGTAGACAACTGAGCATTCATATCTCAGTGCCCTCTGGTAATCCTATGACCCGACATCAGCCAGCCAGCCAACTTGATCAGAAAGAACCTCTCAGGCACAGACTTTCCCCCCAAGCTCTGCAACTTAGAATTTGGGAGAGCACTAGGCCCTAGATGGCTACAGAGGCTATTTCACTCTCCACATCTGAGCCCCACACAACCCAGAGTGCAAGTCAAGAGACCCTCTTTCACCAAAAAAGTATCCCTAGGATGCTTGACAATAAACTTAACATATCTGTGTAACCAACATGAGATTTCATGCTGGTTACATGGGCCCGTTACAAACGGGCCTTTGCGGTGCCCCCGTCACATGCTAGGGGTTGGCCGAGGACCTAGCGTCTACACCGGCCTCACCCCTAGCACGTGACGGGGGCGTAAAAATGGCAGCACTCTATACACACAGGCGCTGCCATTTTTACATGCCAGACGCATAGCGTCCACATGTTGCGCCCCGGATATGATGCCGCGAATGTGCGAGTAGTGCCTTGCGGCATCCCATCCGGGGCGCAAGAAGAAGACCGTTTTGGGGTTTCTTTTTGCTTCATGAAGGAGCCGCTCGGTTTGGCTGTTGTGGCTCCCTCCCGGAGCAACTGGCAGCGGCACAAGACTGCCCATTTTGGGCGGTCTGTAACGCGCCATAGTCTGCTTCCTCAGATGCATCTGATCTGCCCAATCAGATCCTTGAAGCAGGATGAAAGCACCACCCACTTCACTCACCTCTTCTGGGGCAGGGGGTGAAAATCTACCACATCTCCACAGTCAATATAGAGATGTGGTGGTAGAGTGCCCATTGTTTTTGCAAAATAAAAAAATATCATTTTGCAAAAATCCTTAGTCTAAATCCTGTTGTTAATGCCAAGAATAGACCCAAGAAATTGATTACAAAGAAACAATTACTTTGTAATTCACATTGATTTCCATTTTTGTGTGTGCATAAAAGCAATTTTGCACAGAAAGTGGTCCTTTTATGTAAAACCATGTCACGCAAAAACCGTTTTTTCTTTCCAAAAATATGCTTTGTTTTTTTTTTTATTTTGTTTTTTAAACCAGCCTGTGTAGGGATGAGACAAGCACAGGCAGGGCTGCAGCATTGAGACTGCATCTTGTGATTTTGTGGCAGACTCAAGGTTTGGGGGACATTATTTTTTTCATACTCTTAAAAAAAAAATCCTGAAGTGCAAAATATTATTGAAACATGAAAACAAAGTAATTGTAGACTTTCCTCCCTGCTGTGATGCCAAAACAGTATTATCACATGGTGCTTTTTGTGTGAGTAACACATTTATAGAGTTTCATCATAACAGATTTTCTCCACCTCATGAAGATATAGATAGATAGATAGATAGATAGATAGATAGATAGATAGATAGATAGATAGATAGA
>NC_056523.1:164157975-164175802 GCF_019175285.1 Sceloporus undulatus
GATATAGATGATATAGATATAGATATAGATATAGATATAGATGGTTTGAGGAGGACACCAGCAGAGGACTTCTGGTGACCACCTTCTTAAACTAGTAGGATGGCAACAGTGGGGAGAGAGGCAGAGCCCCAATTATCAAAAGGTGCTTGAATGTGTCAAATTCCATCATCTTAATTTGCAATGGAGTAAAGCAGTTAAAATAGCAGGTCCTAAACTCAACCAACTGATACTCATTAGAGCACAAGATGATGGGAGCATAGAGCATGATTTGAGGTATGTATTGCTATCATTGGGCAATGGGAGACCATCTTGAAAGAATCAGGAACCAGAAACTGACAACCAAGATCAAAGAGCAGGAAAGACCAGATAACAAACCAGAAGGCTGGGTAGAAAACAGATAGACGTGCTTCCCACCCCCCATAAAAGGCTCTGCTTCCCATTTAGGAGATATCAGGAGGTTCCCCCTGAAAGGTTACAGTTACATGGTTCTCCATATGGGGCATCAGGCAATAATTGTTCACAGCCTTGTCAAGGAATTGATACTTCAACAGATGGGTCTGTTAGGGAGGTCCTCAAGCCTCAGCTGACACCAGGCCTGTATCTATATAGAGAGAGTTGAACAATGTTCTCTCCAGCATTCTCAGAACTGGCATTTTCAAAACCTAATGCTGAATATATTATCTGAACAGGACCAATGGATAACATTACTGTGTTATTGGGTATATGGGCTTACACAAGAAAATTACTGATTTTATCAGTAATTGTGGTATAATGGTTTGAGTGTTGGACTGGGACTCTGGAGACCAGGGTTTGAATCCTGGCTTATCCATATAATCCCACTGTGTAACCTTGGGGAAATCACACTCTCTCAGCCTCAGGATAACTACAGAACAAACCTTTCTGAACAAATCTTGCAAAGAAAACTGCATGATAGATTCATTTTAGGATTGCCGTAGTCAAAAATGCACAACAATAAAAGTCTTAAAATATTTTGCATCTGCATTGGGGGAAGAGCTACCCTCCAAGTCTTATTGGATTAGAATCATAGAGTTGGAAGAGACTACAAGGGCAATACAATCCAACCCCCTTCTATGCAGGAATACATAATCAAAGCACTCCTGACAGATGGCCATCCAGTCTCTGTTTAAAAAGAGGAGACTCCACCACACTCTGATAGTGTTCCACTATCAAACAGCTCTTACTGTCCTAATGCTTAGGAGACAGCAATACCTATGTTGAAAGTTTATGAGTGCTGACCTTTAACAATATCTGGAGGATCACTCATGTTTTAAACAAACAACTGAACTAACAACTGTTTATAACCTGATGACTAGCAAAATTGGATATTACAACCTCCCCACATACAAAGCTGTTTGTGGGTTCATACACTTTCCAACCAAAATGATTTAACAACCTTGCTTGGGGCTGCCCCTATCAATAAAATTATCAGTTAATTTAAACTTCCTTCAGACATCTAGATCATGTATTCAGCAAACACACAAAGGAGACAGTGGATAAATGTCTCAACACTTCTCCCTACATGGCCTTTTGAAACATCTGAGTAGAATTCTGTCAGTATAGCAGTGTGCATGGAAGGGGCAGTCTGGCTATACAAGTAGTAACTCTGACAGCAACAGCTTGCAATGACAGAGCACTCCATGAGTGTGCTTTGGAGCTGGACATATGCATTCTGTGAATGTCAGAAGGATGTCATTTGCCACTGCAATGTTTATTGAATGAATGATTTAAACACATAATTTTTTTTAATGTCTTAGTGAACAAAGCAATATATTTAAACATGAAGGTGAGTCACACACGTATTTCTTGCTGTATTCCTTTTGCTCGAGGCAAAACTGTAGAGCTCTGGCTGAATATACATCGGTGTTGGAGTATAAAAAATCTTCAAATTTTGCCTATGGGCCATATTGGATTGTTCTTTTCTGATCAACCTTCAAGAAACAAGAGAGTTGCAATGATACTTCAACATACTTGCCCACCCACAAACCCAATATGCATGCCTATCACCATCAAACGTGCAGGTCAGGACGGAATGCTCCAGTAGTCAATTTGCAATCCTATAAGTATAGGCTCAAACTGTGCACTCCTGGAAAAAGTAAAATCGAATTCACTCTTGTATTGTACATCTCTCAGTTTATCTCTGTTGGGAATATAATTCTTTCAGTTCACTTTGCCTCTTTGTCAAACTAGAAGTTTTTCTGTGATGCTAGCAGCCTCGTGGGGTGGCAGGACCTGTTTGAGGAGGGCCAGGATGAAGTGTTTTTCAGTATGTCTTTGAGTACTGCTGCCAGTGTTTGACCAAGCTGTATGTGGGGATGAGACAAAAACTCAGTCATTGTCTCATTCTTGTTGATACAGGCCACCTTGACATGTTGAGTAGCCCTTTCACAATTTACTAATTTCTCATCTCCAGAATAAAAATGAAATAATGAATGTGGTTTTTGCCTCCAGCATTTTTATTAAAAAGTGTCTCTGTGCAAAGCTATGCTCATCAAGACTATTTTTAAAATAACAACTCTTTGCCACATAAGTCACAAGGAAACATTAGTCAAGTCTTATTTTTATGTTCAAGGATGAGAAAAGGGAGGATTTCCACCACAAGCTTCAGATAAGAGAGAGAAAGAGAAACCAAAAGCAAAAGAGGAGGAGGAGGAGGAAGTAGCAGCAGCAGGAGGAGCAACAACAACAACAACAACAACAAGAGTGTGAATCCCATCCCAGTTCCATACATGACCAATCCAGGGATGTTTATAACTCTTTGGATTATGGGTAAGCTTGCTAACAATTTATTCTCCAAAATATCAGAGTTCAAGGCAAAAATTAAAATCTTCCAAAGGTAGAAATTGTTCTAATTTTCTTATAAACCTGAATTGACAAACTTAAATTGTTGAGAATTATTACACAATATGCATCATATTAAAATGCTTCTTAGTTCTTTTGTACTGTCGCCTGATCAACACATCCCTCTCCTTGAAAAGATAGTCCCCACCATCTTTCTTTTTCTTTCTTTTTTCCACTTTTGCTGAGTATACAAGTTCAGTTTAGCATTCAAATTGTGTGTGTGTGTGTATTTATGAAAGAGAGCCTTCCATCTTGATGTCTGCTGAGTCAAATCTGCTAAAGTGATTTCTCTCTGATGATTGCAGGATAAATCAGGTAAGGCGAAGTGGAAGTGCTATTGATCCTGCATCTATCATCAAATTCCCTCTGTATGATGACAGCTATTGAAAAGTATGAGATGCCAGATGCCCTCAAGTCCTCCTGGAACAATCTACAAGTATAATGCATAAAGTCAGAGGACTGAAAAGCCACTTTTAAAATTATTGTTTTAAAAAACCCTTGGTCATGGAGCATTCTGTTTTTCTGAAATAAGAAAGTGTTCTCTAAAGGATATATAGGATCTGCATTTTAAGTGATTTAGACCATTGGTCCCTCATGGTATTAGAAACAGCACACTTTCCTACTACCATAGGAAGGCTGCTGGGAATGACCCTGACATTATGTTTTACTACTGCCATAGTAATACGTAGCATTAAGCATCAAATAATTGTTGATCTTGATGTGGGAAGTTTCCCGAGTGGTGGATAAGTTAATAGTCGGTAAATTCTTCATAATCTGATTCAGAGAGGGATCAGTTAGAAAGAAGTTCTAAGAATTTTGGAGTATGATTGACATTTGAAAATAATACTTTTTATCTCAGTCCCACTGCAGATCAAAGTTTCACTGCACTCTCATTAGGATTTCCACTTACACCTTGCCAAAAAAGAATATTTTTTTAAACTACAAAAGAGGATTATTTTCACATGTGGTAATCTACGTATGGAGGTACACATAACTTTTAAAATCCTTTTTAATACATCTAATTCTTACATTTGCAATAATCACTATAGTTCAAATAGAAATATTCAGACACAACATGCAGGCAACCCCTAATGCCTAGCACTTGAGAATCTGCAAAGGGACATACCAGACCTCCTGATCTGAGCAGTTTCTAGAGGCTGCTGGCCATAGTGAAGAGGTACAATGGGGCCAGCTAATGTGCTGGTTGGGGTGGTGGTTAATTACCTAATCAGTATCCTGTCTGTATCCTGTCAGAAAACTCTTGTCAAATGCTGGCACTGCCTGTCATGCCACCTGGGCACCTCCTTCCTCACTTTGCTCCCAATCCCATTTTTTCTGTGTTTCCTCCTCCATCAAAAAGGTTTTAGAGGCAAAGTCACTTCATGCTTGAACATGGGGTGTGTGGACAGAGGTTCTTTAGAATTCCCTTTGGGTGTTTTGAGTTAATATTTTCACTGCAAGATGACCATGGTTGCTATCTTTGCTATTAAATCCTTTTTCTATCACACTGCAGCCATCCCTGCCTGATCTGAAAAAAGGAGGAGTTAGATATGTGACAAAACGAGGAGACTGCAGATTGACAGAAAGATGGTTGTACAATGAAATATAGGACACTCACAAACACCCTGGATACCTTGTAATGGTGGTGCCTAGAGATGTTCAATTTCACTCTTCTTGCTACTAATGAAGACTAAAGTGGGTAAACCATCCATCACTGAAAATTTGGGAAAGCTGGGGTCTTTTTAGTCACTTCTATGGAAACTGCAAAGTTTACTGAAATCTGAAAGCCTTTGCTTTCAAATATATCTCCTCCAACATTGTTTTCTTACACTTGATGTACAGCATCAGCAACAGAAAGTGTTTAAAATTAGCCTAAGTCATTTAGGCATTCATACAGGATTTGTTAGACTCTGTGCAGTCCTGTCCTTAGTCTACACAGATTGTGGAACATTGTATTTTTTTTTTCGTTTTTTGGTCTTTTTCAAGAAGGCACAGCATTTGTCAGTGAGATATTTCACAGAGGGTGGAGAATGCAACATCTTTTTCAAGTTATGTGGAAACTGGTGGCTCTAGTGTTAGTGGAGCAAGTAATAAACTTATCTGGAGAATGGAGTTCAGAACAACTCCATTAAAGTTTGGACTAAGACTCAGACCACATTCACTGTTCCACTGATGGTGGAGCAATTACTCGACACTGCCTTGAAACTAACATAAGCACAAAGACCCTGAACCCTAGTTATAATAATGTCTGTGAAACAGAACTTGGAAAGTTATGTTTAAGAAGAATGAATGTAATATACGCTGAAGCCATTCATAATTGAGCAGTGGCAAGATTATGTTCTCTGGCTCCCAGAGGTGATCAGTATAATACACATGTTGCTATTAAAGAAGAATGGAGTAAGAATTTCATGGCAAAGGTGGCCAAATTCTAACAAAATCAAGCATTGTAAAGAGAAAATTTGTTTTATGGGCTCTTTACCAGGAAACCTTACTGGCACCATCAGACGTAACCAAGAGGGAAAAAACCCTAAAACATTCAGGTTGAAATTAATATCTTGCAATGCGTAGGGAAGGCATATACCCCCTAGAGTACGTGTTCAGTTGTTAATGAATGATCTCAACCATATTTTCAGCCTGTTTACTGTACTCTCTGGCCAGCTGAACTCTGCCTTTTCATTTCTCTTCTTACTACATTTTCCCCTCCCTCTTTTTTGTCTTGGTTCTCCCTGCAGGCACGTTCAGTATAACTCCCCTGCTCTGTGGGCAGCTGGGATTAAATGCAGGGAGAAAACCAACTAATCTACCAATTAAAGCAATAACCTCCCTTCTGCCTGACTCCTCCACCACAGGCACACTAGGCAGATCTTTCAAGTCACTCTCATTTAAGGAAGCAAATATTCCACCTATAAAACTATCATTATCAGCCAAGTGGAGAATGACTTTCCTCATTTGCATTCATTAGCCACAGCTTCTGACGAAGGTACATGTTGGCTCTCTCACACTCATTGCTTTTAAGTTGAAAGAGGAAATATTTTAGAGTACATGCCAAAAATGTGCAGATAATTGCTTGGTATCCAAGCACCCAACTAATATGCAAAAAAACCAACTGTTTCTACTGGAGTTGTACTACCTGGCAAACAGAAACTGAACCTAAAAGGGGGAAAATACATTAAGAGGATTTGTGTAGTGTGTCCCAAGAGACTACAGTCCATTTTGATACTAATGTTTGCCTTGTAAGGCTGTGTGTTAGCTCATCTGTCCGAAAACTTTTATCTAAAGAATGTTTAAAAATACTAAACTGAACACTGGGAGCTTGATTACAAGAATCAGCATGCTGAATGATGAATGCCATGTATACTTTCTTCCTCTTCCCCTTCCTCATCTCCCCTTCCCCCTCCTCCTCCTCCTGCTCTTTCTTCTTATTCACCCAAGCATTCCCATGCTCCAACATTTTACTGATGAAAATCAGGACATGCAATATCAGTGTGTAGTCAAGATGGCAAAAACTAGTAATAATATCAAAGATAAGAGAGGCTACAGCAGTTTGCTGTTGACTGAGACTACAGGGAAGGGCAAGATTCTGCCCCCTGCTTTTTTCTATTCACACTGAATTGAGTGTACACTATGGCCAGAATCCTGCTGGGGACTTATGTCATTGTAAGTAGATTTAGGCCCAGTACAGACGGGCACTTTGTGCTGGCCTGGGACCGAAATTAGGGCTAGGTAGGGCTGGGTGTCCACACACGTCCATCCCTACTAACGGAAGCCGTGTGCCATCTAGCCGTGCCCCCATCCACATGGGGCACGCGATGATGACATCCGTGTGGTGCAGCACCATACTGCGTGGATGTCATCATCGCATGTGAGCGTGCCAATGGCACCTTGCATCCTGCCTAAAAAGAACCCACCAAGAGCGGGTTCTTTTTAGGCCTCCTGGAGGCCACACCTTTTGGTTGGTGCATTCTACCTCTGGGGCAGAAAGGGGCAGCGTCTCGCCGCCCCTTTCTGCCAATCTGGAAAGCCCCTTACACACATGGGAATTACAATTGTACAGTCGACTAATGTCCATATCCAATAGAGGGCTTCTGTTAATGTTACAGTGGGCCCTGGTTATCTGCAGGGGTTTGGTTCCAGGACTCCCTGTGGATAACAAAATCCGTGGGTGCTGAAGTCCCATTAAATACAATGGCATAGCAAAATGGTGTCTCTTATATAAAATGGCAAAATTAAGGTTTGCTATTTGGAATTTATACTTATTATCATTATCATTATTATTATTTTATCTATATTATCTCTAGTTCATACATATCTATGTTTATCTTCCATTTTAACATTTATTCAAAACTTATACTACTAGGCATTCAGTTGTTTTCCATGCTGTATATATCTATATATGTAAATATATTCATTCCAAAATGTTTTTAAGTTTAAATTGGTTCTGCCTATCCTTTTTTCCTTAATTTTGAAACATTTCCTTTTCCTCTCATATTTTGGGGTAGTTTCCCCCTTAACATACATGGACAGGCCATCCATATGTGCTAATTCATTTGATTTCACTATCCATTCATCTCTTGTTGGTATAATTTCAGTCCTCCAATGTCTTGCATGTACAATTCTGGCAGCTGTAATCATGTATAGAATCACACTTATTTCCTCATGGTTCAATTTATCTTCAATGACATCTGTTACATTTAAGAAGAACAGTTCTGGTTTTAATGGAATATTTTTCTGCAATGTTTCTTTTATATCTTTTTGTATATTTCCCCAATATTTGTAAACTTTTTTACAGTGCCACCACATGTGATATAGGGCGCCCATTTTATCATTATGTTTCCAACAGTTGGTTTTGTTATGTTTTTCTATCTTAGCTAGTGTTGTTGGGGACATATACCATCGGAAGAAGATTTTATAGTAGTTTTCTTTCAAGTTGTTACATCTTGTAAATTTTAGGTTATTCTTCCACACCTTTTCCCAGCTTGACAAAGGTATTGTGTGTCCGATGTTTGTCATCCATTTTACCATATTGGTTTTGATGGTTTCTTCACTTCTTTCTATCTAAATTAGTATTTTGTAAATCTTCTTAATCAATTGTTTATTGCCTTCTTTTATAATTTTGTCGAAATCTTTCATTTAGTTTTCTGTTCCAGTGGTTTCCACATCTTTTTTTGAAATCTTGCTGAATTTGCAAATAGTGCAGCCAATTTATTTGCTGTTTGTCTCATTGGATTGTTTTCCTTGATTTAATGTTGTACCCTTCCTGAGTTTTTGTTATATTATCATCATATCTGATCCAAGTTGTTTTAAATGAATATTCTTTTTTATGGAAGGCTTCCTGGGTAGATGTCCATTTTGGAATCTTGTTATATTTATATTTATATTTGTTATAAATGCTTAATAATTGTTTCCTTATGCTGTACAAATTAAATTCTTTAAATAATGTGTTATTACCATAGCATAAGTATGCATGGCATTCATGCTCCAATTTTATGCTTTCTAAATCCAAAACATTTGTGTTATCCAGTAGAATCCAGTAGAATGATTTTATACTTTTTTTTTAATATTTTGAAGCCGTGGACATTAGAATCCATGAATAAAAAATCCATGGATAAGGAGGGCTAACTGTAATATGTAGAACAGCCAGAAAAGAGCCTGATGTGCATTGAGGCGCAGTGCAACAGGAATGATGCACAGTGGGCACATTGCATTAGTCAGATGTTTAGAAAGTTGGTCCTGATATGCATTGGGCATTAATACACATTGGGGACTCTTGCTGGTGACCTGTTATGCATCTTCACAATTCAGTAAAGGAGTTTTTTTTATCACCTCTGCTACATAGGTATACACTTCATAAAGTTATGTTACATAACAAGTCACATAGGAGTCTGGTGTATTTTTCTGCTTTTAACTGACTTTGCAGCAATTGAAGTAAAATGAAGGGAATGGGGTTTAATGGAAGGAGAGAAGAGAAACTGGGACATTTTTAAAGCAGCTGAAGAAAAGTGGGACAACGGACAATTATTCAGGACTGTCCCTGTCAAATATGGATGGTTTGAGGGTCTGACTACTTTTCTTCTTATTTTCATTAATGTTAATACTGTCAGCTGCCCCTGACTTTTAATAAATTTTTTAATGAATTTGATTGCTTTATCGGTGTTATTGTTATTTGATTTTTAGATTTTGATTTTACTGTGTTTCAGCATATGTTCTCAAGGTACCCTGGAGATTTTTTCCAAGCAGCTCTGAAGCTATGAGACCATAGCACACATGTCCCTGAAATGCAAGGATTTTTGCGCCATATTTTGGATCAAATCCCTAATAAATGTGATGCCACCCTTTGGAAAGTACGTTCTAAAGTTCAACCATCTTCTAGAAATCATTCAGGTTGACAAATGTTTAAATATTGTTATTGATGTTAGGCAAAATATGCTTAATGATCATTAGTTCTTGAAGGCATTGGTCCTGTAATGATTGTTTTCTGTCTTGTTTGTTTCTTTATTGTGGATGATATAGATCAGTAAAACAGTTTATTATGGTTGTTTTGTTGGAAAACATTTTTAAAAATGAAAAGCAATATAAAAATGTTTTAAATTAAAATAAATAATAAAATAAAAATTTTATTTCTTTCCCACTTCTCTGTGATAAAACAATGAAAGTGGCTAACAACAAGTTTATAACATCTACATACAATATTATGTCTTAACATTCCCCTTAAAAAAGAATTAAACATCATACAGTTAAAATTAGAATATTAAGATATCTATTAATAATAACAAACATGGACAGTGTGGCAGCATAGTATATGGAGTGAGAGGGCTGTCATTCTATGGCCGGGCAATTTTATTCAGGAAATAAAATTGTTATTGTTGTTTTATTCCCAATAAGAGCCTAAGTAGGCTCACTGTATGAGATCTTCAAGGGAGCCCCTTGTCTCTGTGCCACATCCTCACATGAACATCTTGTAACAGGCTGAGCTGATTTTTTTTCCCAGATTTCTGTCTGCCTCATTTAAACCTTTGGAGCTGTAGAGATGTATTACATAATAGCATATCATGAAAATAAGTGCATGTTAGCTCTGAGCAAGAAGCTAGCCTAAGTATAAACAAAGGTAAGAAGAAGGTAGAAAAAACTTGTAATAATAACAATTCCAAACTTGTAATAATAACAATCCCTGGCTTAATACCAGAAAAACACCTTCGCAAGAAAAGGAGCCGCCAGTAGGTTAGGGGGAAAAACATGCCTTAATATGTACACTGTCTGAAACTGGTAGAATGATAATAACACTTACCTTACCTCAAATTCCAAATTTGATTGGATGAGACAGTAAGGGAAGGGTGTAGAATTTCCAGCTGATTGGCTAAAAGAAGGCTGAAGAGGACATGAAATAGAAGCCTTTTGAGCAGCCAAGCATCAGATTTTGCTCTTGTTCACCTCTGCTGCCATTACCGAGTCGAGTGTTTATTGATAACCCAAACTCCTTTCTTGATAAAGCTTGTTATTTAATACCCAAACAAATGTTGGTGTATAGATGAGATTAAACAGACATGTTAGGAAAGGGGGTGTGATGCTTTGCTATATGATTCTAATAGAAGCTTATGCCTAGATTGATCCATGGCCTATGTAAATTGCCCAAGGACAGCACATTCACACTAAGCAAAGTGTTGCAGGTAACACCAATTTGTAATTTCCTAGCACTTTTTTGCACCTGGCATACAGTCACAGAGAAGGGAAGGGAAACAGATGCCCCCTTTGCTCATTTTCAAAGCACCAAAAAGATGAATGGGTGAGGACTTGAAAGGTGTGTGTGGAAGGGGAGAGGAGATTGGCAGGCACAAAGTGAGGAAAAGCTTCATCTTCCTTCCTTGGAGTTTAATCCAAACTAAGAGAAACTTTCAGGTTTCTGCTGCTTGCTTTGCACATTACAAACCCACCTGGATTATCTTCTGATTCATGTCTCAATACTAGTTTCAACCCTGAGATGGAAACTGGTGAATATTCACTACAGTCATTCTTGCTTACTGTGGGTCATGGTCTCTGAAAACTAATGCCTTTTATATTCTGTCAAATAATTCTGTTTTGAATCTCTTAGAAGAGGTTTGTAGAGATACAAAAGGAAAGCCCCTGAACATTCTCTGGTCTTTGGCCTTTTGTGCCATCCAGCAAGATAATCATGACAAAAAGGCTTAATGGGAAAGCACATGAAATGAAAGCTGGTTGACTGAGCATAGCCATGAGCACTCCCTTTGATTTATATTTGTGTTTGGGTTAAAAAAAAAATTGTGAAACAGGAGGGATTGTACAAGTCCATCAAGTTGGAATAAGAAGGAACTTGGAACAATTTTTGTTCCCCTGCTGTGGATTCTCAAAAAGAATATTATTGATTTAAAAATAGCAAACCTAGGTAGCATTTTGTAAGACAGCTTGGACTTTTTAATTGAACCTTGTTATTGAAGTTATTGTCAAAACTAGACCACTGATTTATGTTTGAATCTAAAGTTCAAAATGTAGGTCAAATGATTCTAACAGGGAAAGTGCAAAAAAAAGTCTAAACCAAGGCAGGCCTGCATTAATGGGAATCAGATGACAAGGTTACATTTCCAGTGTCAATGACCCACCAATTTAATTAGCAACAGTAGTTGAGACCTTACACGTTTAGACATGCAATGTTTAAATCATAGTTCTTTGACCTAAGGGAGAGGGAATTATACAATCAATTGATTCTATACAGGGTTACTAATATCTGACCTACCATGTTTGCATTCTGGATAGGATACGCTGGTAAGTTTCTTGAAAGTTGTTGCTGGCTACATTAGGCTCAAGAGTCAGCATGGCATAGTGGTTTAAGTAATGGAGTATGACTCTGAAGACCAGAGTCTGAAACCCTGCTCACTCATGGAAACACACTGGGTGATCTTGGGCAAGTTACACACTCTCAGCATCAGAGGAAGGCAAAGTCAAACCCACTCTGAACAAATCTTGCCAAGGAAAATCATGATAGGTTCACCTTAGGGTTACCATAAACTGGGAATGACTTGAAGTTTATGACAACATCCTCAGAACAATCGATCACAAAGAGAAGGTAAGAAGCTTGATTGTGTCTCTGGTATTTTTCTCTTTTCTCCACCTTCTCAAATCTTATACAGTCTTGTCTATATTCTTATGTTCCAGGTTTAGATTCTAGAATGCTTTTCTTCCTTTTTCTTCCCACCCAAATATGCTAATGCCATGGTGGCAAACCGATGGCATGCATAGCCATTTTTCATGGCACATGGAGGGCAAGGAAGATGAGGAACAGGCACTTGCCTGTTTCTTCTCGTTCCTGACCATCCTGGGCTTTTAGCTACCTTCAGAGAGGCAGCTGAAGGCCCAGGAGGGTGTACAGGGAGGAGAGCAGGCGTGCACTTGTTCCTCCTCCTGGCTGTCCTGGGTCTTCAGCTGCCTCTGGAGAAGCAGCTGAAGGGGTGGGGGAAGAGGAGGAACAACCATGCCTGTTCTTCTTCTTCCTCCCTCACCCTCCAGGCCTTCAAAGGTAGCTGAAGGCCCAGGAGAGTGGCGGGAAGAAGTCCTACCCTGGAATTCCCACCCCACATTCCCCCCCCCCCAGAAGTCCCATCCCCAGAGGGCAGAGGTGTCATGCTAGAAGTTCCATCCTGCCCCCAGAATCCTGTCCACACGACTGAGTAACAGACAGTGCCAGAAGGCCTTTTAGTTTGGGCACTTGGTCCCTAAAAATGTTCAGCAACACTGGACTAATGGGATACCTTTGAACAGGATGGGTTTGTGGAATGTGCACTAATTCATTCAATTCAGTCCAAGGGCTGCAACCCATACATCCCATACCACATGTCCAGACAGATTGAAATATTCTGCAACTGGTCTTGGGGTATTGCCATTTCTAATATTCTATTTCTATTCTCTTGCACAGAGACTGTCTTGTTTGTCCAATATAGGGTGTAAAGGGGCATTCCTGGCACAAGATGGCATATATCATATTGGAAATGAGCAAGTAAATGCACCTCTGATGTTGTGAGTGATGTTTCTGGCCCCTCTAATACTGCTTTCAGAATAGATGTGGGGCCAGAGTTGGCATTAGAGTTTGTGGCAGAGTCTTGTCCCTGTATTAGCATCCATGTTATGTATCTTGTTGCCAGTGAGTACAGTGGACCCATGTTATACACTGGTGTTTGGTTCCAAGATCCCCCGTGTATAACATCCATGTATGTTCAAGTCCCATTAAATATAATGACATAGCAAAATAGTGTCCCTTATAAAAATGGAAAATCAAGGTTTGACATTTGAAATTTATACTTTTTTTGAACATTTTCAAACCATGGATGCTTGAACCCGTGTATAAAAAATCTGTGTATAAGAAGGGCTGGCTGTAGTTTAAGATTTGAAGGCTACCTGTAGGCCAATAAATACTTGCCTCCCAGAGTTTGTGTGAGGGCTGTATTATTCTTCAGAATTGGTTGTAACTTGTTGATGATGCATTTCAGTGGTCTCAGCTAGGAACTATAGATATCATTTGGGTTGTTGGTCTGTCTTTTAGTAGATTGTTCCTAGGACAAGCCTAGTCTTGTTTTGTTGATTTGGTTCTTTACCTCCTTAGGTGGATGTTATAGTTTGAGAAATGCCTGTTGTAAATCCAAAGGTTTTGAGTCTGTCTTGTGGATCTGAGCAGATGCAGGTGTATCAGAGGGCTTGGCTGTAAATAACAAATTTGGTAGTGTATTTTGGAGGCATGTAAGTATGTGTAGCAATCAGTGGATTTTTGATAGAGTGTGTGCTTAGAAGTCCATTGGGCAGTTGTATAATCATTTTCAAGAAAATGAATTTGTTGTGTGGAATGTTCCAGGCTCAGATTGTTGGTAGGGTAGAAGTTGTTGAAATCCCAGTGAATTTTTTCAAGTGATTTCTATCCATGTGTCCAAATAATAGTTATGCCATCAAAATATTATAGATAGATTTGAGGTTTCTAGGTGCAGGTGCTGAGAAAGTGTTGTAGGTCAGCTATGAAGATGTGTTCACTGTGGTGCCATACAGGAGCCCATAGCAGAGCCACTGACTTAGATGTCCATTATGCTCAAATGTGAAGTAGTTATACATGAGTACAAACTGCCAGAGTTTGGTAGCTAGGTTTGCAGTAGCCAAATTAAGGATGGTATTTTTGATGATTTGCAGTCCATCCTGGTGTATGATGTTAGTGTGGTGGAATTGCACATCCATGGTGACTAGTATAGTGCTCTCTGGAAGGCTGTAGATCAGTGGTTCCCAACTTTTGGTTCTCCAGATGTTTTGGATGTCAACTCCCAGAATTCCTGACTGCTGGCCAAGCTTATTAGGCTTTCTGGGAGTTGAAGTTCCAAACACCTGGAGGACTAAAGTTTGGGAATTGCTGTTGTAGATGGACTGTTTTGCAGCATGGAGTTCTGATGGCATATGGTCTGAGAACTGAGTCCATATATTCAGATATGTTAACAAAGAGGTTTCTAATGAGTGAGGCAAGGGGTCTTCCTGGATTACCTTGTTTGTGTATTTTGGGTAGTAGATAGAAGATGCCCAGTTTGGTTTCCTATGGTATGTCCATTTGAATCTGGTTTTGTACAAGAAAACCCTGTGATAGGTTAACCTAGGGGAGCCTTAAGAAAGAAATGACTTGAAGGCACACAAAACAACAATAAACATCAGTAGAGAATTTTGAATAGTTTGTGTAGTTCTTTCAGGTAGTCATCAATAGGATCTTTAGAGAGGATTGCATAAAATGTACTGTTGGGTAGTTCTCATTCTCCTATATGCAGTCTGACTTATTCAAGATGACCAAAGCTCTCCCTTTGTCATTGTTGTATAATAATAGGATTGTTTCTGAGACTGTTAATGGCATCCCATTTGGCTGAGATTGTGTAGTAAATTGTGTCTCTTGTTCAATATTTCAATTTCAGGATGACAGAAAAAGCATCTATGAAGTCTAATTCCATGTTCTGGCCTCCTTTTTGTAGCATTGGGCACTGGGAAACACTTTTTTTGTGTGTGTGCTGGTACAAGCCATTGTCATCTTGTGGAGAATGAGGTGATGTTTGTGAGCAATTGTCCTGGCTGATGTCACTGTCCCAGAATTTTTCCTTGAGTTACAGATGGAAGAAGAAAGCCTCAAATTCACCAAAGAACTTGTTAGTACAGGAAACACTGGTAAACTACTTTGGAATGTCTTTTACCACTAAAAACATGATGAGGCAATCAATAATGAAGCATTCATATATTAAATGGTTATTTTATATCTTATACAATATTTATTGTCCATTAATTATCATCCATTAACTGATAAACAACACTCTTAAATACACCTTTGACCCCAACGCTAGTAAAATCATAAAGTTTTACAACTCAGCTCTCTTCTTGATAACCTTTAACATCAAACATTAAGTTTTATCATCCTTCATTTCTCAAATAACATTTGCCCTTGAGCATGTGCATTAATTCAGCATTCATACTTAGATATTGTCCAAACCACTTTTCCCCAGTTCTTGCAATATGCTACTCAGAATTTATTATAGGCCTGTGTAGGTCTTTGTTGTCATCCCTTTAATACAATTACTATTTTTTATGTATTTAAATTTCCAAATTCTTAATTTCTTCTTTTTCAGTACTTTTAATTGGACATTAGACAGACACAGACACGTATAAATATATAAAAAATCTTTTATTTCCTTCAAAAAGGTCAGTTAGCAATTTCTCAGTAGTTTTCCCAAAGGCACTAATAAAGAAAATATGTCACAATATATTGCTCAAGACTGCAATAAGGACTTCTGTCCAACTAATAATGGGGGCTACTGAATAACAATGATTCAGATAGGACTTAACCATAATGGCTCTTTTAGTTTTGACAATTGCTGTGAGTTGTCTTTCTTTAACAAAGGGAAAGGTGAGAAACTATTTTTGATTTGTGTGTGTACGTGCATCCCAGAGCCAGCATAGTGTAGTTGGTTGAGCATTGGACTACCACTCTGGAGACCAGGGTTCAAATACTGGCTTGGCCATGTAAACCCACTGGGTGACCTTGTGCAAGTCACACTCTCTCAACCTCAGAAGATGGCAATGATGGATAGTTCCTCCTAAACAGACTCTTTGCTGAAGGCAGCAGAGCAAGCTTGGGAAGTGGAGGGTTCAAAACCCTCCCTCCCTTACCAAACACCAGCTGAAGGCTGTCTTTGACTTTTGGGCAGTCCAGGGTATCCCCCAAACTTTCCTCCAACTCATAATTTCAAATGAATTGATTTTTTTTCCTTTTAGGTTTTTTTTTTTTTTTTACTGTCCAGCTTTCACAACTATGCCTAGGAATGGAAAATACAATGGCACTGAAAATTGTGATGTTGATAGTCTGTATCTGTATTCTATATCTTTACACTTCAGGATCTTGTCTGGTTTCTTCATAGTTGCCTTTTCAAGTCCACGTCTTCTGATTTCTTGACTGCAGTATCCATTTCGATTAACAACTAAGCCAATAAATAGGATATATTTCCCTTTATCAATGTCTCTGTTGTCTACTTTAAAGTTGTCTACATCATCTGTGGTCATCATTTTTGTTTTCTTAATGTTCAACTGTAAACCTGCTTTTCTTCCTTGACTTTCTTCAGTAGTCACTGTTATGAGTTATGCTTAGTAAATATGAGTATTAGACATTGATGGATAATACAGGATAATACTCTTGCCAAAGTCTTCCTTCTTTGGAAGAAAGCATGATGGAAGGTAGGGCAAAGCAACAGTACTGACACAGCCACACAGATCCAGACACACCCAGAGATGCTGACATGCAGAGACAAACCTAGACACTTCTTCACATTGGAGGGTAAGAAAATCCATGTGTGTAGCCCTTTTAGATTGGTCAGGAGTAGGGTTTTCAGCTCCCATCTGTTTCCCCTCATCCCTCTTTTACTTTGGTTTCTACTGCTTTTTCTGTTTGTTTTTTATTAAAGAAATAATTGTGTTTGCTACAAAATTAGCTGATTCTCAACCTGATTTCTTCCATTCTACTTTCTCACATGGAATCACTTTGGTTAATTGACCATTCTTAAAACCTTCAGCCTGTAAGGTCCTGTACATAGTCAGTGCCTGGAAGAGCTCTTCCCCAAAAAACCAGCAAACCCAGTGCACTCTGGTCTTAACATCATTCTATGTCTTTGCTATGTATGACATGGTATCATCTCCATATCTTAAACTGCTGATGTTCTTTTCTCCAATTCTCACACCTCCTTCCTCAGTGTCTAATCCAGCTTTGTGAATGATACACTCTGCATATATGTTAAACAGGCAGGATAATCAAATTCAGCTTTGCTTGAACCTCCCTGCTGCTCCCTATACCTATTGGAAACCACTCTATTTCTCCATATTCTGTCCTAATGGTGGAAATTTTGTCCTGAATCCAGGTTTTGTGTTATGATAATCAATTGTTGTGGTACATTCATTTTTTTAAAAAGCAATCTATAGTTTTTCATGATTTATATTTTTAAAAAGTGGTGACCAACTATATGAGCGTTTATTTCTAAATGTCTGAAGCCACTCACTGTCTCCCTGAGGCAACCTAGCTGTGAATATCTTGCAGGCCAAAAATGCAAAAATAAGAAAGAGAGCTATCAATGAAATAAAGTTATACAGTGATTTTGTAATGCTTTTCTCTCCACAAGAACAAAACACTCTATTCAGACTTATTGAGATTTAAATAATAATAATTATTATTACTATTCCATCTATGGCATCATTTATATTAGCTGGTGGATCTACATTGCCTCTGCCTGCCAAGAAGAAGAGCCCTCCTCCCGACCGCCATCTTGAGGGGAGAGAAGCAGAGTCATGATGTGTTCTGTATTGTTAATCTGATATTGGAAACTGCTTTGATCGTCCATGGAAAAGCGGTATACAAATAAAGCTTATTATTATTATTATTATTATTATTATTATTATTATTATTATTATTATT
>NC_056523.1:164175812-164195641 GCF_019175285.1 Sceloporus undulatus
ACATTATACCACTGAATATTTGTAATATTCCAATGACTATTATTTTTAAAGTTTTCAGGTATTTTTGGTCCCATCCTCCTGCCTTTGGCCCTGCCAGTGGTATGTGGCCTCGACAACAACTGACACTGAGTTTGCTCGCCTAAGGCTAAAAGAGGTTTCACACCCTTGTGTTAGACCAAATGATTCTTCAGGTACCTCATTTGGTGTAGAGCAGCAGCTCTGGCAGAGTCCTTGATGTCAAATCATTATGAGAGGAATGGAAGCCTATACATATAGATCTGTATAGGCTTGTCTGGCTCAGATATCAGGCATTTAGGGTAAGATTGGGAAAGTCTTTTACCAGGGTAAAGCTTTAAGGTGCATACACTAATAAGCAACTGGTGTTTTGTGTATGATGAAACTGGTGATTAGAGAAGGAAATCTGGTTTCCTTTTGAGCCTTTATTAAATGTTAAACACACAAATCCCCTAGGAATCTAAGTGATCTTCCCTTGCCTTAGATGTTTAATATCATTTTGATCATTTTCCAAAGGAAGTCTCAGCCCTTTCACTCTAAATAGCATCAACACTTAATTCCACAGAAGATCAGCAAATCTTAGTGCAAAGTTTGTAGATAATGTTTACAATGAAATGTTTCATTGTACTAACAAGACCAGCTTCCTAATGTCCAGACCTGCTTTAAATACTAAATAAGTATCTGGAGTGGAGAAAAACGTAGACAACCACTCCCAGCCTCCATCTGGTGTACCAGCTTCCACCCTTGCTTTGCTTCATGGCTCTATCAAGATGTTGCTTTTTTTTTCCTTCCCCTCTCCTCTTTTCTACTATCTAGTTCATTATCTTTGATTGTTTCTGCTAAAAAGTAATAAAAAGTTAATATTTTATTTTTTTTAAAAAAGATATTGAGGCCTATGAATCCAAAGGACCATGTATCATAATCAAAGCACTATGCTTTACATATAGCTTGAAGGTTATAGTTAAATGGTTGAATTTGCATTATGATATGTTACAAGCCTGTCTCTCTGTCCTGGCCAGTTCCAACAGTTTTGTTGCAATGCTGTCCTAAAGCCTGAAACAAGACATTGTAACAAACTATAATTTAGCCTAAATCTATTGTGCAGTGTAATTATGTAGCCAGCATATTATGTGAATGAATAATATTTGTGCAATGCTGATGGAAGCCTAATGAGGAGATGCTGCATATTGAACTGATATAGTGCATTATGGTTGGAGCCTATATAGTCTGTTCCTATAATATACTACAGCCTAAAACTATATAAATTATTTAGAGCAGAGGAAATGAGCTGCCAATGAAGTCTCCATGGATACGCTCTCAAGTCAAATGGCATGCTGAGTCCTGAAATGTCCTGAAAATAACCCATTATGACATCTGTTTTCATTTTCAATTTACAGAAAGCCCATAGCTTTGAGTATGGCATTACTGAGAAGAAATGTTTTTAATAATAAACCATCATAGAAAATTTCTGAACATGTATAATGCCAGCTATCTTTCTGATGTGTTCATATTCAGTGTGATCTAAATACTAAATGATAATATTTAATTGCAAATTCCACTGTTTATGTTTTGAAACTTAAGCACTGAAACCCTAATTTATTAAGAAGAGATTCAAAATGTGTCATTTTGAGCGCTGATGTCAGGATATCAGTGCTACCATTTAAACCTCATTTGTTGCTGAAATACATATTTCTAATTTTAAACATTAAAATTAGGGTTCATAGATTTTTGAGACAAATGATAGAAAATATGGACCTGATGAAATTAACAATAAAAGCAATAACAACCAACAACATCCCATACAAGTGGCTGTGTAGAATGGAATACAGCAAAAACATTGCGAAGGGGAAAAGAACAACAAGGCTCACGGGGGGAAAGCCTGGTGGAATAAGTAAGTCTTCAAGTTCTTCTTGAACACATTAAGGGAGGTGGAAGTACGAAGCTCATTGGGGAGGGAGTTCCAGAGCTGTGGGGCTGAAACAGAAAAGGCCCTCCGAGATGATACATATCGAGCATCTGGAACTCTTAAAAGATGTCTCTCGCCCGATCTGAGAGTGCGGGGCGGATTGAATGGGGAGAGGCGGTCCTCCAAGTACCCTGGGCCCAAGCCATTTAGGGCTTTATAGGTAATAACCAACACCTTGTATTCGGCCCGGAAGTGAATAGGCAGCCAATGAAGATCTTTTAGGATTGGTGTTATGTGGCTGGCCCTGGAACATCCAGTAACCAGACTAGCAGCCATATTCTGCACTAATTGAAGCTTCCAGATTTGGTACAAGGGTTGCCCCGTGTAAAGCGCATTACAGAAATCTAATCGAGAGGTTACCAGAGCATGTACTACGGTTTCAAGGTCCCCCCCGGCCAAGGAAGGGTTGCAGTTGGCATATCAGCCGAAGCTGATAGCAGGTGCTCCTGACCATCGCATCCACCTGAGAAGTAAGGTGAAGCGACGAGTCCAGAAGCACCCCCAAACTGTGAGCAGAGTCCTTCACAGGGAGCGTGACCCCGTTTAGGACAGGTGGAAAAATTTCCTTACCCGGGCCAGGAGAGCCGATCACCAGTACTTCCGTTTTCTCTGGATTCAGGCTGAGTCTGTTTTCCCACATCCAGCCCATTACCGACTCCAAGCAAGCATTAAGAGGAGAGATGCCATCCCTAGTTACTGCATTAGTCGGAGACACAGAGAAGACTATTTGGGTGTCATCAGCGTACTGATAACACCACGCCCCGTGACTCTGGATGATCTCACCCAGTGGCTTCATGTAAATGTTAAATAGCATAGGGGACAAAATCGCTCCCTGAGGGACCCCAGATGTAAGGGCCCTCCTATCGGAGCGACAGTCCCCCAGCTCCACCATCTGGAATCTGCCCGAGAGGTAGCAACAGAAACACTGCAAAGCAGAGCCCCCGATACCCAACTCCCTCAGGCGTCCCAGAAGGATACCATGGTCGATGGTATCGAAGGCCGCTGAGATGTCCAAGAGCACTAACAGGAACATGCTCCCCTTGTCCATGCCCAGACGGAGATCATCAACTAAGGCGACCATAGCAGTCTCAACTCCATAGCCCGCCCGGAAGCCGGTTTGAAATGGGTCCAGATAATCCGTCTCATCCAAGATCCCCTGAAGCTGAAAGGCAACTGCCCTCTTGATCACCTTCCCTAAAAATGGCAGCAGCGAGACAGGCCGATAATTGTTCCGATTTAGGGGGTCAAGGGAGGGCTTTTTCAACAAAGGTTTTACAATGGCCGTTTTCAAGGTTGATGGAAACTGCCCCATCCCTGAAAGATGTATTAATGATACGGTGCAACATATTTGTTACAACCGTCCCCCCTTGAGCTGTCAGCCATGAGGGGTAGGGATCGAGAGAGCGTCGTCTTCCTAACACTTCGAAGAATCTTGTCCACATCCTCAGTACAGACATACTCAAAGTGATCCAGTTTAACCAAGTCCACGGAAGCTCCAGATACCTCTACTTTAGATTCTGAACTAATAATGGAGTCAAGATCAGCACTTATCCGAGAGATTTTATCCGTGAAGAACTTGTTAAACTCGTCGCAGCAGGCTTTAGATGGTTCCAAAATAGGGTTCAGGGCCACATTGATCTTCTTTTATCCAATCCCTGAGAATTATTTTTAATCTTTCTGCTAAAACGGTCGTGAATATTTTGTAATCCGTATTCAATAATGATATGGGTCTAAAATTTTGGGGGCAATCCGAAATTTTCCCTTCCTTAGGTATTAGTGTTATATTGGCTTCTTTCCATGAGTTTGGGACTCCTTCTATTAAAATATTATTGAACACTCTTTCTAGGGGGTCTAATAATTCCTTTTCATAAATTTTATAAAAATTTAAAGTATACCCATCTGGACCCGGGGCTTTGTCTTTTTTCCCTTTCCTAATAGCATTTCTTATTTCCTCCTTTGTAATTTTTTGATTTAGTTTTTCTTTGATTTCTGCTTCCATTTCAATTTTCTCTAATTTTGCAATATAATCATTCAACTTCTCTTGTCTCTTTTTATTCCTCTCTTCCTTCCTGTATAAGTTTTTGTAGTACTTAAGAAAAATTTCCCTGATCTTAGGTTGTTCTGTTATAATCTTTTGATTTTCTTTTAGTAACAGTATTTGTCTTTCTTCTCTCAACTTTTTAACTTTGAACGCTAAAAATTTCCCTGCTTTATTTCCATGCTCAAATTGTTTTTGTCTTATAAACTTCATTCTGTTTGTAATCTCATCCATCATTTTTGTATTAAGTCGATTATTTAGGATTTTTATCTCTTTATCAATATTTTTATTATTTGGGTCCCCCTTTTTTTCTTTTTCAATGTGGCTTTTTACCGGATAGACAAATTAAGCAAAACATAAGAATAATAATTGATTTAATTGAATATTATGAAAAAAACCTAGGTAAAGAGGTAACATTGCTATTTTTAGACGCAGAAAAAGCCTTTGATAATTTGGATTGGGAATTTATGCTAAAAATACTTAAAAAGCTAGATTTCGGCAAAAATTTCGTTAACTGGATAGAAGAATTGTATAGAGAACAATCGGCTAGAATTATAGTAAATGGTATTAGAACCAAAGAATGCATAATAAACAAAGGAACAAGGCAGGGTTGTCCCTTATCACCCTTACTATTTATAATATGTTTAGAAATCATGTGTAATAAAATTAGAGAAGATAAATCTATATGCGGGATGAAAATTAAAGGAAGGGAAGTAAGACTAAGGGCTTATGCAGATGATATTCTATTAGTAATTGAAGACCCACTGGAAAATATATTGAAAGTGTTAAAAATAATAAATGAATTTGGAGAGAATGCAGGACTAAAAATTAATAAGGATAAATCCGCAATGATTACATGTAATATGATAGGAAAGAAACAAGAGAAGATTCAGGAGATGACAGGAATTAAAATACAAAAAAAGTTAAATATTTAGGAATTTATATCTCAAATAAAAACAGTGACTTATTTGATAACAACTACAAAAAGGGTTGGCAAGAAATAAAGAAAAATCTGGAAAAATGGGATAAATTACAAATAACACTATTAGGAAAAATTGCATTAATAAAGATGAATGTTCTACCCAAAATTTTATTCTTATTCCAAAATTTACCCATTATTCATAATGAAGGAATTTTTTACAAAATGGGAGAAGGATCTAAAAAGATTTGTGTGGGCCAGAAGAAAAGCTAGGATTAAATGGACAACTTTAATGGATGATAAAGAGAGAGGAGGATTAGGGTTACCAAACTTGAAACTATATTTTCATGCATGCTGTTTAGATTGGATAATGAATTGGATTGAACTCAAAGAAGAAAAACTATTGGAGCTGGAGGGTTTCAATTTAAGATACGGCTGGCATGCGTACATGTGGTGGAATAAGGTAGAATTAAATAAAGAATTCAAAGACCATATAGTGAGGAAAACATTATATAAGGTCTGGACAAATTACAAGGAAAAAATCTACAGAAATTTACCAGAATGGGTATTCCCCTCATGAGGCAATATTAAAGAAGGGTAGAATAGAAGGGAAGGACTGGCTAAAATACAAAGACTGTTTAAAATGTATGGATGGAAGATTAATAATGAAATCAAGAGAGGAAATGATTAAGGAAGGACTGGACATAAATTGGTATCTACACTATCAATTAACAGAAAGATATAGAGCGGATGAAAAAATATTTGGTATAACACAAAAGAGAACAGAATTGGATTTGATAATATTAGATAAAGGAAAAAAGAAAATAACCAAATTCTATAAATTATTACTGAAACTGGATCTAGAACAAGAACAAATAAAACATTCAATGATATTATGGGCACAGAACATAGGGAAAAATATACAATTGGATTCATGGAAAAAAGCTTGGGGACAGGATCTAAAATTTACACTATGCGTAGATTTAAAAGAAAACTTTTACAAGATGGCATATAGATGGTATATAACTCCAAATAGATTGGCACAGATCTACAAAAATGAGAAAGGGATGTGTTGGTGGTGTGAACAAACCACGGGAAGCTTCTTTCATATGTGGTGGAATTGCCCTATGATAAAGAAATTTTGGAGTAAAGTACACAAAAAAATTGAAATAATCATACAAACGAAATTTACCTTGATTCCGGAGCTTTGTTTATTGAATATAGTAGAAAATAGGGAGCTAAGACAACATTTAAAGCCATTACTGTACCTAATAACCGCCGCCAGAATAACAATTGCGAAAGTATGGAGAAATAAGGAGGCTCCTAGGGTCGAAAATTGGTTGGAAAAATGTTTAGAGGTTATTGAAATGGATATGTTGACTATGAGATTAAGAGAAGATATATCAGAAGAAGAAAATGAAATATGGGAGAGATTAAGGGAAATTTACCAGAAGAATAAGAAATAGGAAAAAATAAGAGAACAAGGAAAACGTATTGGAATAAACAACAAACAGGTTACACCAATTCTGTAAATAAGGATGGAGAAGTATAACTAAGGTACAAGCTTAGGACATAAGCCAAAGAGAAATAGAAAATGGTGAGATAATGGTGATGGGAAATATAACTTTAGAGGAAAATTAAAGCATAGCTAAGGTGAAAGCAGTTAACTGAATCGAAAAGGGATGGGGAGGGGGAGGGTTTAAGAACGAAAATTAAGAATATATATGTGATGGAATATTGTACACTCTTTTAATTTTGTAAATATTTAATAAAGATTACTCATAAAAAACAAAAACAAAATAGGGTTCAGGGGAGGAGGGAGTTGAGTAAGGTTCCTCACTACCCTGAACAGCTCTGCCGGACGTGACTCCGCGGACGCGATACGCGCAGAAAAGAATGAGTTCTTCGCTGCGATTATCGCCACTCCATAGTCCTCTAAAAGAGAGTCCATGAGTGTCTTGTCGGCTAAGTGCTGATGTCTCTGCCATTTGCGCTCTAGTAGTCGCAGAACCCGCTTCCTGGCCCGAAGATCTTCTGTGTACCATGGCCGTTTTTTGGAAGCAGGTCTGAGAGGACGCTTGGGAGCGATACTGTATATAGCCCTGGAGAGATCAGTATCCCAGATGTTAGTCAGGGCATCAACAGAGTCGCCGTCAGTTCCAACCATAAACCCCTCTAGGGCTTCTTGGAACCTTTTGGGTTCCATCAGCCTTCGAGGGTGGACCATCCTAATAGGTCCGCCACCCCCGGGAGGGATCTGGGTAGAAGCCTTGATATTAGCCTCAACCAGGAAATGGTCCATCCATGACAAGGGAGAGACATTAGTAACCTCTGCCCATGGAGTCTCCATATCCGTACAGAAGAGGACATCGAGTGTATTACCAGCCGAATGCGTGGGCCCTGAGACTAATTGGGACAGGCCCATGGCTGTCATGGTAGCCATGAACTCCCAAGCCACACCAGTTGGACCGTGGCTGGCCTCGAAAGGGATGTTGAGGTCCTCCAGGACAAGAAGCCTAGGGGACTCCAGCACCAGTTCTGAGACCAGCTGTGTCAGCTCGGCTAGGGAGTCTGTTAGCGCATGGGGTGGCCGGTAGACTAACAAAATCCCCAAACTGTCCCTGTCCTTCAGGGTCAGGTAAATACACTCAATGTAATCCATCTGACGCAGATGGTTCCTGGTCAGGGAAAGGGAAACCTTCTCTTCTCCACACTAACCATCCCCAGCTCACTAAGTCATTCCTCATAGGGCATGGTTTCCATACCCTTCACCATTTTAGTCTCCCGCTTTGGACACGCTCCAGTTTCTCAATGTCCTTTTTGAATTGTGGTGCCCAGAACTGGACACAATATTCCAGGTGGGGTCTGAAGTTCTGCTTCATCAGATGAATACCTGTACCTGGTGAACTGATGATGAACTGAGGTCCTTCAAGACAGGAGAGCTCTCTTCATGTTTAATGATGATATATTTTTCTTTTGCAATTATCTCCCCCAGAAAGTGTCACCAGGTCCATCATACAAGGATTCAAAGTCTGGCAAAAATGCCTTTTTTCAATATTTCTTTTCAGTGGTGTTGCCAATGTTCATACTTTCCTATTCCACAATAAATAAATAAAAATTTTTAAAAAATGTCAGCCCACAAATATCTGATGTACTACACATCAAAAGCCATTCCCTCCACAAGCTGTTCTGCGGTTTAAAATGCAAAAGGTAAGATTTTGTGGGGATTTAGCATATGGTACTCAGTATGTAGCACATCACATGTGGTACTTGTGATGAATTCTTTTAAAGAGATTATTACATCTTGGAAGAAGGATTCTGGGGAGTCCATTTGGGGCAGTAGAAACAGAGAGTGCCAGTCAGAGAGAAAGCAACAGAAGCTGGGTGTGTAGGGAGCAGGGACATAAATATTCTGAAACAAATATTGTTGAAGATTGGTATTCATTAAGTGTATTCACTGTGCAACCAAGTAAACAAAATGAGTGTTGGACTTTGACTCTGGAGAGCAGGGTTTGAATCCCTGTTTAGTCATGAATACCCAAAAGATGACCTTTGGCAAGTTACACTCTCTCAGCCTCAGAGGATGGCAATGGCAGATGCCCTCTGAAGAAACTTGCCAAGAAAACTCTGTGATAGGTTCATCTTTCGGTCACCTTAAATTGGAAACAACCTGAAGGCACACAACACACAAAGAAAATGACTGAAGAGAAACTCTAGAACCTCTGTGAGATAGAAAAATACAGTCTCCACAGTTAGCTGCCTTGCATGTGCAAGCTCCAACGTCCTTAAACATTACTCTTTTCTTTGCCTCACTAAAACTCACATGGAATGCTATCTCCTCTGATTCAATTCTCTTAACTGTTTCTTGAAAATGTTTAATTCATGTCGTTGCTGTCATTTAGATCCATCTTGAAATTGCTATCTTTCTCCCAGGTGCATTTGTTTCTGAGTGGGAAGCATCAACTCTCCAATGTACTTGAAGCCTCTGCTTGCATGGGGAAGTTCCACACTAAATGCGTAACATAATAAATTACATATATACCCACTCTCAATGTATATGTGCCAGCAGTGGAAGCTAGAAAAGAACTCTGGGGAAATGGGCACATTTATTCTAATCACGTTCTGATACAGTTGAGCTAATTTGAAACTGAGAGGCATTTGCCTAATAACCTTTACTTCTATTTACAGCCTATATTGCCTAAACAATTTGGGGAAGAGGAACACTTAAGGAATCTGGGGAAGGCAAAATAAATTTTGATTAGAAAAGTGAAATGCAAAAGAACATGATGAAAATGTGGTAAAATAATAATTTTACACATCTCTTATTTTCTTGTTATTGAGAGTTGTCTGATGGTTTTATTAGAATTCCCTTGTAGTTAGTCCCAGTAAGAGTAGACCCATTAAACTAATGGCTGAGTAGGAAGTCAACACATAGGTAAATGCAATGCAATCATTGGGGTTTACTTAGGAGTAACAATAGGATTTCAGTAACTTCTTTCCTTCTCCTTTTCTCTTCCATGTGTGAAATTTTGAGAATCAATGTGTGTGTGTGATAGAGAGAGAGAGAGAGAGAGTTCACTTTTATCTATGTCTATTTCAAAAATGGATACTGCAGCATATTTTGCCACAAGAATAAATTGTTTTTAAATATAGAGTCACAATCCATTTTGGGCATACCCCAAAGTGGACTGTTTCAACAAACCTTCTAAACGAAGACAGAGAGAAAGCCACATTTGTTCCTGACTGACATGATGAAGGGATCTTGTTAGAAGGCGGGGTACAGACTGCCGCTTTGCGGCGGTCTGCCGCCGCTGCCGCCAGGTCCGCAGGGGAGCCGGAGCCTTCAGACGGCGCGGCTCCCGCGCAGACCGAAAAAGAAGCTCCAAAATGGAGCTTCTTTTTGAGTCGCGTTTGTGACATAGCGAGGCGCCAGGGGCGCACTCGCTACGTCATAAAGGCTGCAACACGTACGGACGCTCAGCATCCGATACGTAAAGATGGTGGCGCCCATATGAACAGGGCGCCGCCATCTTGTACGTATTCAATACGTACTAGGGTTAGGGGGGTGCGGAAGCACCGCCCCTTCCTAACCTTAGTACGTATTGTATACGTACTATTTGGCGGTCTGTACCCCGCCTCAGAGGCTGTGCAGACTGCCTCTAAGGGGTTGCGCTGGATCGGGGCCACAGCAGCTGTACACCACGACCCCAATCTGGCCTTTCCAGGGTGCAAAACACACCCTATGTAAGCTTTAAGGCATTCCTTTGGTGCTGTGTCATATAAATGCAGCGCCAGAGATGTGCCGTGATGCCGCATGTTGTATGGAGTGGCGTGCAGCATCATGCCGCCACGGGGGCAGAGTTGGGGCATGTGTCGTATGGACCATGCCCCGACTCTGTCACCAGGCTGGCCTTTATGGCCCTTCAGTGTCTGAAGAAAAGTTTGCAATGTGAAGTGAGCAAAGGCAAATTGAGACAGCATAACTGTTAATCATATATGGTAAGCTGTTAAGTTTTGCTGGCAATGATCTCTAAGAAAGTTATACATTATGTAGGCATGAAAGAACTGGCTGTAATTGGATATAGCTACTTGACAGCACCCTTTTGTTTAAGTAAGGCAACTAGAAACTGAGAACAATTTAAACAAAAAAAGCAGACATCTGCACAGGAAATGCTGAAAAATAAACTTAGACAGGGAGTGTCTCATGTTTCTTTCAATGGGAAATCTAGAGAAGGTCTCCAGGTGCACATAGGATGTTTATTGGGTCTAATATATTCCAAATACATTCTTTAGGAGCACTATAAAATACTTTTTTTAAAAAAAAAATCACTATATTATACAAATGTTACTCAAGAACATTGCGCTCATAAAAGATATTAAAAGCAAGCAGTACAAATGGACAATCAAACCAGCCTACTGATATTTAAAGAAAAAATAATTACAACTTTGATGCATCCATCATATCATTTCTCTGATTGTTGAGCATGTTGTACAACAAAAAATGAAACAATCAGTCCACAAAAGGGAAGGGAGTAAACTATTTTAAAAACACCCCAAGCTAGTTAAACATCTTTCCTTACACTATACAGTGTGCATGAGCAGCTCATATATACTTTCTTATGTTTTCTCATTAAATGATTATTCTTTCATTCCATTAAGGATAAAGCATAGTTTCTGTGACTTTGGTCTGTTCCGCACGGGCCAAAAGTACGCGCTCTGTGCATAATAGGGTTAGAAAGGGGCATCCTTTCCAGATGCTCCTAACCCTAGTATGCGCAGAGCACGTACAAAATGGTGGCGCCCATTCTACACAGGTGCTGCCATCTTGACGTTGCAGATGCCTAGTGTCCGCACGTCATGCAGCGCTAATGATGTCGCAAGTGCGCCATTGGCGCCTTGTGGCGTCATTAGCACGTCACAAGAAGAAGTGCCATTTTGGGGCTTCTTTTTACTCCGCCAGGGAGCCATGCAGTATGTAAGCTGCAGCTCTCTCGTGGAGTAAGCAGAGGTGCTGTCAGACTGCCGTTTTCCAGCGGTCTGTAAAAGGCCCTTGGTATGTTAGTTGAGCACAAAACAATGCAAAACACTAAAACGCCTAGCATTATGTTTTAACACCTTTGTCCATGTAGTTATAATTTAGAAATTTCAAAGTGTGCCTGTGCAAAGTACTTCTACAAATGTGTGCAGTTTTCAT
Organism: Sceloporus undulatus; assembly: GCF_019175285.1. NCBI lineage: Eukaryota > Metazoa > Chordata > Lepidosauria > Squamata > Phrynosomatidae > Sceloporus > Sceloporus undulatus. The sequence continues at coordinate 164,187,445 of NC_056523.1, forward strand.
AAATAGTCTCTCAGAAAACCAAAGAAAGATATGTAAATCCCACAAAAGGTAAATGTTCTAATGACACACATTGAATCCCCCCTTTATTTGAAAGTTGCTGGGCTTCATTCTCTGATGTGCAGGCACTTTGACTTTTAAAATAATCAATTTGCATTAGAAAATAAAACAGTGTAAACAGTACCCTTAAAAACACAAAGAACCCCATCCCCCCCTCAAAGACTACATGAACATATTTGCATGTATTAATCTGAAATTGGACAGGCTACTCAGAAGAGGCTACTGCGACTGCAAAGTGCATGATACAAGGGGAGAAATGAAGCTTTGGATTGGGTTAGATTGGATTGTTTTCATTGGCAGCAAAAGGAAAGCAATGTGAGAGAGTTTCAAAGCACAAGTCACATTTACCCTCTTTCCAGAGCATCAGAATGGGGCATAAATCAAAGTATGTCTTCATTGCTACATACCTGTACTCAAGACGTACTAGTATGTAGCTTTGGAGAACTGGATGCACAGAATGTATACACTGGGTCTGCTAAAACAAAAAAAACTGTGGTCAGATACTAGCTTAAGTGTGAATAATGTAATCAGATTTGACCATTTGAAATTCACCAGTGAAATTATGCAGAGATCTCTTCTACATGAAGCCCAAGCACCATAAACCCTACAGATTCCGTATCAATGTTCCCACTGGGACCCTATTCTTTTCATAGCCACCGAGGAACAGCCTTTTGATGAATCCATTTATTGTTATTGCAAAATGTTTAAATTGCTTAAAGCAGCTGGCATTACAAATCCAAACAGTCTCATCTTCCATTTTGTCAGCATAAAATGTCAGCACGGGGTTTATGATTAGTAAACTGCCAGGATGGATAGCTGTTTTAATAGGCACCCCCATCTGGGATGGCAGGTACTGAACTTACACTCTGTGTACTCAAGTGTCTAATGCTGCAGGAAGATCCTAGACAGAGGATACGTGAGTGGAAATGTAAGGCCTTCCTAACTGATTAAAAAAAGCAGCCACCTAATAATTCTTTAACACTATGTTTTTCCAAACATATTTACTTGGGCATTAGAAAGTTAGAGGGACTCTTGTCTATCTCTTGAATGGCATGCTTGATCAGACTATGGATGCAGAAACTTCCTGCTGGTTATTCTGAAAATACTGAAAACGTACAGTGTGGAAAATCATCAAAGGGATTTTAGACTGTTCAATAAAAGGGTGGCTGCTTGCACATTGCCAAAATGGAGGACAGAGGAGGACACTAAATACATTTGAGTTAAATATGCTAATTTAAAGGAATAAAAGTGGATTTAGAAATAATGACTATAATTTAAACAGAACTGCATTATATCTTTTCATAGTGGGGAAGAGTGACCACCAAATGACCTGCATACCTGCTTGCACTGTTTTCCTGGTGCTAATGTGTTCTGCGTAAAGAGGAAGATGGAATATAAATTAGATAGGCAGACAGACAGCTTGCTTGCTTGATGGGCAACTTCCACTGTCTCTACTAAGGTTGTCTCTACCAAGTGTTTTTACCACCCTATTTTTAGCCCTCCCCTCACTTTGAATAGTCATTGAATCACTAAAGCTGATCTTCACATGGAAAGCCATTAGTGCCTAGAACAGTTGCTATAAATAGTCTTGTGGAACATCATGCCCATGTTACCATGGCAAAGATAAAATGTTTGGGCCTTGAATATAGTTGAAAGTGTTTTGGGATGTATTTAGGACCTATGGTTGTTCTGTTAAATAGTTTGCTATAGTTGTTTTGCTAAATATATAGAAGACAGCCTTAAACTGAGAAGGGCTTGGAGGTTGATGAGAGATGAGTCCCTTTACTAACAGGATAACTAGACAAATTGTCAAGGCAAAGAGAGACATGAGAATAGCTAATACTAAAATCTTTTTGCATCTTTACAGTTTCTAAGGCCTGGGACAGACCACCCGAAAAGGGCAGCCTGTCAGCGGCCTACTTTCCTCCAGAGGGAAGCCGCAGCCACCAAACTGCATGGCTTCCCTCCAGTGGAAAAAGAACCTGGGAAAAGGAGGTTCTTTTTCTACCGCAGGTGGGACATAACAAGTGCCCCAATAGCACATTCATTACGTAAGCAATGCTTGGTGACATGCGGATGCCGCGCATTGCTTACGTCACAATGGTGGTGTCCGTGGAGGCGCACTCTCATAGTCTGACTTTTGGCAGTGTCAGCAGCAGCAATAAAGACAACAGCAAGGGCAGTGGCAGTGGCTCTCTAGTTGTTCCTTTTTTTTTCTTCTCCTTCTGGGCGAAGGAGATGGCGGAGTCCCGGAGGGAAAGTGAGGTTTTGGCTTCCGCGCTAATGAATAGTGTGACTCAGGCTTTGGGAAAGCTGCAAGATTGGTGGGTATCAGCAGAGAATTGCAAATAGAGTGCATGCAGACAGCAAAGTCCCACATTGGGGCTTTCTTGAATAAAATGGTTGAAGAGGAAAATAATAGGAAAGAAAAATTGAAAATGTCTATGGCATGGAACAAACAGTCAGGGAAAGATGTCATGAAGCTGCCTTTTCATGAATGTGGAGTTCCATACCACTGGTCCCGGGGGTGTGGTAAAGCTGGAAAGGGCAACTATATTGGGGGGGAGTGAAGACAGCTCATGTGGGGCTGTATCTTACCCTCACCAACTATACCACCGCCTCGCAGGATGCCCTAAAAAGAGAGGGAGCCACTGTACAGGTGGCAGTGAATGTGGCTTTTTTTCCTTTTCCCAGCTGCAGACTGTGCATGTGCATAGTTGCTGTCTCATTTTTTCCCCCTTTGCCAGCTGCAGACTGTGCATGTGCACAGTCGCCGGCCCGTTTACATTTTTCCCCCTGCTATGCATAAGAACAAAGGAGGACTGCCTGCCAAGTGATCAGCTGATGTTGGCATCCCTGTACGCGTGCGCAGTGCAAGTGCTGCTGGCAGCATGGATGCCTCCTCCTTCTTTGGCCTGCGCTCCTAGTCACCCTGCAATGAACAGCCACTGCTGCCACCGCCACTGATGCTGCAAGGAGGGTCCCACTGAGCACTTCAACAACAGCCGCAGACATGGATGACAGTAGTGATGACACAGAAGAGACAGCTGCTACAGTGGGTGCCTTAGTGATCCAGCAGGGTGCTGCAGTGGTGCCATTGCTATGTCTGAGATGAGGCTGATACACCGCTACTGGAAGCTCCCTAGAAGCACTTACTGGTGGGACAAGTTTGTCAGACGGATGTGGTCTGACAAGCGATGGAGGCGATTCTATTGAATGCCTCATGCCATCTTTCACAAGCTAGTGGACATCCTGTATCCAGAACTGCAGAAGTCTGACACAGCGATGAGGAGAGCCATCCTGGTGGAGAAGAGAGTGGCCATGGGTATCTGGGTACTGACAAACAAAGCCAGCTACAAGGTGACAAGAGAGCTGTTCGGGGTTGGTGCTGCCACCGTGGCGAAAATCTTGGTGGAGTTTGCCCTGGCCATGGAGAAGCTCTTGCCATCATGGACCTTATACCTGGCAGACACATGTCAGGTAAGGAAGAACCACACAGCCTTCTCTTTTATCTTCTGCAGGGCTGTGCAACTGCGCAGAAACGCCATCCTCACTGTGCATCCTCTGATGTTTTTACAATAGGAAACAACCTGGAGTGGTCTGCGGTGCAGTTGTGTAGTTGCAAGAGAGGTGTCATTCATTCCCCTGCTTCTCCCACTTCTTCTCACCCACAGATCATGGATGTCTTCGGTGAGCTCGACTTACCACAAATGGTGGGCATTGTGGATGGGTGGCACTGTCTGATCATACCACTCTTGGGACAGAGAAGCATGTTTGTGAACTGAAAGGGTTCCTATTCCGTCCTCCTGCAAGGGACATGCGACCACAGAGGATGCTTTGTGGAAGTGGAGCTCAGATGCCAGGGTGGTAAGGAATTCTATCATATTCGAGACCATGGAGGTTGGCATTTTTGTGGAAGGAGACCCCACTATCACCATCAGAGGCCAGCAGATTGGCATCCTCCTGCTCGCTGACACTGCCTATCCGATTCGGAAGTGGCTCATGAAGCCCTACAAGACCCCCACTACTCCAAAACAGAAGCTATTCAACAAGAAGCTGAATCATGTGAGGGGGGCCATGGAGAGATCATTTGGGCAATTGAAGTCAAGATGGCGCTGTCTCACTGCCCCACTCCTTCTGGCAGATGAGAACATGGTGCCCATCATTACCTCATGTGTCATCACACATAACATCTGGGGGACCAAGGGCAGGGTCCTGGATGAGGGGCAGCAGTACAGGCGCTGTTTCATGCTGCCCACCCTGGAAGCACCCATCTGAGGTGATGAGAGTGCCAAGAAGGGAAGGCTGTGAGGGAAGCCCTAGCAAATTTCTTTCTCACAGGGAGAATCTGAAGCATGGCCCCCTCCTCCTTCTGTGATCCCAGGGTAGAATGTAGTGTGAAAGCATAAGCACCTGAATAAATGTATCCCATTATCCACAGTCTGTTTATGCTTATCATTCATGCTCTGTTCTGTGAGCAGTCTTAGTAATGTGCCTAAGGGACACACACACACACACACACACACACACACGGGCAGCGAGGGGTCACCTGGCGCCAGTTTTCCTGGTACAGAAAGATACATCAGCTCCAACTGCTTCTCTGACAATGTATCAATTCCCCACAAATTCAGGCTTTCCTAATGGCCCATTTGATTGTAACAGTTAGAAGCCTGGAGAGTATCTATTGCGGGTCACATTCAAACTGCTCCTCTGAGGATCTCCATTGGCTTGGAGCCACCTCAGCCCAACTGGCCTCAGCTGCAAGTGCCCATAAATGCCCCTGTGGAATTGTGCAGGTCTACAGGATGGCGATCATGGCAGGACAATGCAAGAGGGTCCTAATCCAGATCGCCTATTGGATGGATGAGGAGGGGGGAACATTCTTTGAAACTCTGGAGGACTATGGGGAGCACCCCCTGGTTCGGAAGCAGCCCCCCTTTTTCAAGCGGCTGCACAACCTCTGGATCAGAGGTCAAAGGCCGAGATGGCAGGATCACTGTCCTCCAGGTACTTCAGAGCCCTTGTCATGATTCTCAATGCCCTTTCCTACCCTCCATGACCTTCCCTAGAAATTCTATACGGAGAAAGAAATAGTTAAACAAAATATGATTAAGTGGTCTCAAAATTTTGGGTATGTGTTAGAGTTAGAGCAATGGGAGATATCATGAGGGGAAAGACTAAAATACACTTGCAGCCAGAATGTTAAAGAAAATTACTACAAAGTATTTTATCATTGGTATCTGACCCCAGATAGAATGAGTAAAATATATAAAAACTGTAGCAATCTGTGCTGGAAATGTGCCAAAGAGACAGGCTCCATATACCATATGTGGTGGACCTGCGAAAAAGCTAAAAAAAAATAGAGACAGATTTATTTTGAAATTAAGAAAGTTATAAAATTGAAAAACTTTAGATTTGCCCCTGAGATATGCTTACTTAATATGGTGGAGGAGGATATTGGGGGAAAAATATGATAAAGTTTGTTTTACATGTTGTCAGCAGCAAGATTAGTGTATGCAAGTACATGGAAGAAGAATATTTCCTCAACGGACGATTGGGCGTTTAAACAGCTGGACTTGCTGGAAATGGATAAGTTGTTGAAATGACTTAAAAATTACTCCTCAAAGACCTACAAGGAAGACTGGAAAGATATAATAGATTACCTATCAAAGAAATTGGGAAAAATTAGTACACTAGGAATGTAATTAGATTAGTGGGTTTATTTGGAAACGACTTATTTGTCTAGAGAAAGAAATATGATCAAATTTAGAGCTCTGGTTAGACTAGTAAAGACATCTAGATTAGGAAACCTCCTAAAAAAGGATTTGTTTAATTAAAATAGATTCCTGAGTTGTTACAATTAAGAGAAATTACAAGACAGTAATTATAATTTTGTATAATATAGGAAAGGATTGGTATATTTTTTCTTTTTCTTAGAACTACAATAACTATATGAAATAGATAATCAAGTTAGTAATTAATGTAAATCTAAATTCTAATCTTGCAGTTAGGAAGTTATGAATGATGCGAAGTGTTATTTTTATTGTGATGTAATGTACTGTTTTATATTGTATTGTATTATGTTGTATTGTATTGTATTGTATTGTCTATGTTGATGGTATGAACAAATTTGATTGGTATGTTTTTTAAACTTAATAAAAATTACATTTTTTTAAAAAAGGAAAGACATAAGCACCAATTAAATATGTTCAGAGATGACCTAAAGCTGGACCCTTACAAGGTTGATCCTGGTTTAACCATTCTTCAGTTAGAAAAAAAGCTTCACCTGGCTTTAAATAGTGCTCTTAAAGAAAAACATGGCGCGTTACAGGTGGCCTGTAACTGGCCCTTTCCCCGCCAGATCGGGGCCTCGGCTGCCACAGCGGCAGCCTCTGAGGCCCCGATCCGCCGCTTTCCAGGCCGCGGGGAAGCAGCAAAAGGCCACTTCCCCGCGGCCTGGAAAGGGGTGTCTTTGGGGCTTCATGCCCCAAGGACACCTGACGGCGGTGGGGACACAGAGAAAGGGGCCCTTTCTCATTTGCGTTGCTGTACAAGTCATGTAGAGGCTGTGCCAGCGACACAAATCATGGAAGGAGCGCCGAAATGGAGCTCCTTCCGGGGCTGCGGAAAGGGCGCCCTGGGCGCCCTCGTGCAGCCCCACTATGTCACTTCCACACCGCCCCGTTTGGTCATTACGGTCGTGACATAGTCATGGCGGTGCCCATGTGTATTGGGTGCCGCCATTTTCTACACGCTCTGCGCATATTAGGATTAGGGGCGTCAGGAAGTGATGCCCCTTCCTAACCCTAATATGCGTGGAGCGCGTACTTTGTGCACGTAAGTAATGTGCCATCGAAAGGTCGACAATGCTGCAGCAGCTGCAGAATGAAGACCAACCTCTGTGCTCAGAGCTTGGTGCAATCCTCTATTACATACCTACTGGGAGTATTTCAAGTAGTTTGGAGCTAAAAGAATTAAAAGAACATATTGAGAAGCTTTTGAAAACCAAGTTGCAGGTGAAAAAGGAGTCTTTGACTGCTTCCAAGGAGGTTCTAATGAAAAACGTACAGCTTCTCTGGGACAAACTTCAGTGGCCAGAAGAAAAGTGTGAGGAGCTGACAAGATTAGAACAACAAGCAAATGCTCTATTTCTGAAGCTCTAAATATGTGGGAAGAGGAGCTGGAAGAGCTGAAGAGAAAAAAAAACCTTAAAGAAATTACTTTGAAATTAAGACAAGAGCTTGATAGTTACTGGAAAAATGCTGTTTTGGTGATGAACAAAGAGCTGCATTTCAACCCTTCTACAGAGACAGTTATTCTGAAGAGTTATTGAATCAGCATGATGAAGAACTTGTAAAAATGAAAAATATGTATGAGAAAAAACAAACTTCCGTATGACAGTGTTCACAAATGGGAAGCTACCTTAGACCAATTTGTTGAACTGGAGAAAAAAATCAACAGATCCCAGCAGACTTCTGAAAAGAGGGGGTAACTTACTCAAAGATGAAAGGGAACGATCAAAGATTCAAAAGCAGTTGTTAAAGTTGGGAGAGGAACTGAAGAAGAATATTGAAAAATGGGAGAAGGAAAATGACTCATGCTCCCTCATTAATAAACAGAGGTTTCTTGATACTATGTCCCATCAATTGCAACATTACCAACTTAAAAAAGATCATCAATCCAAAATAGTAGCCTCTCGCCAAACTGTACTTAAAGCAGCCAACTGCAGTAATTTAGCAACCAACACTGCTGTTGCAGGCAAACAGGCAGTTCAAACCAAGATGCCTTACAAAAGCGTACATCTAGATTTGTGTGTTGACTTGTTCCCTGGGACTCTCATTCATGGTATCCTCTTATCAGCTTCTCATTCTCCACTCACTTACTTGTTGTCTACCATGGTGAGCATCTTGAAACTACTTACAAGTTACCTTCCATGGGAATCATCCTGCAACCATGTTTCAACTCCTGACCAAGACTGATCCTGAAACAATGTATGGAATTTCTACCAAAGTCCTGATCCTGAACTCATTTAACTGATCCCCACTGAAGCTTATCCTACAGCCCCTTCTGCAAGACTCTCATCAAGACATATAATAATAATAATAATAATAATAATAATAATAATAATAATAATAATAAT
>NC_056523.1:164195651-164202521 GCF_019175285.1 Sceloporus undulatus
GTTTATTTATATACCGCTTTTCCAAATTAGATCTGTGACTGAGTTTGACTGAAAGGGCTTGCAAGCTGGGATGTTTGATGTACACCCCCACCCCCGTGGTGGCTGTAACATAAGTAAAACTTATAAAGAAATATGATGCTGTCTCATCAGTAATGATGTCACACTAGATCTTGACCCAGTGGTGCTTCATGTGAAGGGAATCTTTGGTTCCCTATTTATTTTGTTCCGTGTTTGAGTACCTTACTTTTAATTGCATTTAGCTCATTTGATGCATGATTTTAATACGTGGCCTGTTACTCCCATCTAGGATGTTATAGTAGCACACATGGCTTTATCACAATCACTTGAGTAAATAGTTGAATAGGCAGAACATATTGAGATAAAACATGACAAGTGATCTCATAACTAGATATTTTCCCTTTTCTCAAGGTTGGCACACATGGCAATTACTTGCATTGCTTTGGTTCTGAATCTTGCCCTGCAGCGGGATAGCTGCTGTATCATGCAAACTATGCTGTGTATGTAGAGTACTAAATACTGTTGGTGTGATGTTTTCCTGTAGGAAAATAAGAACTTATTGGAAGTGACAAGTGGCAAACTAGGGGAAAACATGACTGGCTTTTGTTTTTTGACTTACCATCAGTGGGAAGATGATAAATGATCCCTACTCACATTGGCTGACGAAACTTGAAGATGATGAATTTGAAATTCTCAAAATGTGAAAATGTTTCATACCCAGAGGTCCAGAGAGATTAATTTAGTTGAAAAGAGGCATCCATTTGTTACTTGAAAAGGTTGAGGAAAATAGAAAAATTATGAGCAAAAGCATAATGATCTCAAGGAAGCACAAGTACTAGAAATGTTCTGAGAATTCAGAGCTGGAAGAAGGACAGTGAGGGGAGCATGGGTATTTTCATTTATCTTAGCAATATTTTTATTCATCTGGCTTTGCATCACAATCACACCTTACTTTTTCACCCTTATTGTTACCAAAGATGTGAGGGGTTTAAAATATGTTCTTGGGAGCCCTGGGCTTTTTTAGCAGCTTCCCATGGCCTCCCTAGAGATGTCCAGTTTAAATGTGATGTCATATATTAAATTCTATCATTATTTATATAACTATTTATATAACTATTTAGTTAACTATCATTTTAACTATTAACCTATTTAATGTCCATCCCCTGAGAGATGCAAAAGGGGTAAGCAAGCTAGTGTGGAAGCAGCTGAGACAGGTGGTCCCTCCCAGACTTGTTCCTCAGCTTCCCCTGGATGAAACATCTGAGCCCCAAGTTGGGTTGCTCTCTGGCTGGCTTACTACTGGAAAGACAACATGAGAATTTAACTCCATATGCAAACAGCAACCAAAATCAGGAAAAACTCCAAAAATGTAAGGTCAGCCTTAAGGCCAGTCTCAACGCAGTCACTAGGACAGATATGGGCACAACCTTTTCCCTGAAATAAACGTCAAAGCCCACTGATCTGCAGCAACTGAAGATGAATCCCTAAGTTTCATCTTCTCTTGCCAAAATTTTAGCTATACCACAAGATTCGTCTTGATCCCTTTCATGGTCCTTATTCTGTGATGTGGTTTGCTAACTGCATCTATGGCATCACAGAGATGCCTAAGGAAAGCCCTACGAGGAGCCATTATGAGCAAATAAAATGTAGGTGCCCAATGAGCTCCTGAAACTCTTACAGCAGTGGTCCCCAAACTTTTTCAGGCTACTGTCCCCTTTCCTCTTAGGCAACAACCTTAATGCCGCCCAATGCCAATTTGTTGATATTAGGTCTACTGTTCTACCGCAAATTTAAAACAACCAATCATGATTGCTATTCCCTTTGCACCTGGTCACCTTGGGAGCAGCTGTGCAGTGGCCCAGAAGCTTCTCAACCATGCCAATCTTTTGGTAAAGGCCAGCGCAAGCAAGAGGCTTCCCAGTTGTTGTTCAATTTGCTGTTTGGTCATTGCTCCCTTTGCACCTGGTCACTCTCAGAGCAGTAACTGAGCAGCTGGTTGAGCAGTGACAGAAAAGCCTCTCACCCATTCTAGCCATGAGGCAAAGGCCAGGAGCTTCTTGGTTACTGCTCATCAAGCTATTTGATCGGTGCTCCCAAGGTGACCAGGTGTAAAGGGAGAAGCTTCTCCCTGGTGAGGAAGGACTCTCAATTCTTCTTTTGTAGGGAGGAGAGGGGTGCAACCAGTGAGTGCATAGTGGGTTTACAGAGGCCACATGCTCTGGACTGGAGACTGGTGTGGGCAGGGAAAGGGAGATATTTGAATTACAGAAGCTGCTCCAAGGCAAAATATTCTTTTTAAGAATCGATCCCAGATACTCCTCTTCTCCTTCATCAGAGACATGTCTTCTCCACACACAAACTTTACTTCTTCTGCTATCTCTTCTCTCAGCTTGTCTGATGAAAAAAAGCAGGAGCAAGTCCCAGCAAAGCTGACATAACTTAAGCAGGGTTTCAAATGTGAAAGTTTCTTTTGGCTGCTGCTTCTTCCGGACTGCCATGTCCTCTAATTTCTTCCTCCAGTAAGTCAGTCTGTCCCAAAATGGTGCCATTCCAAGCCACAGAAATGATGCCCTATTGGTGCCATCACTAGTGAAATACAGTAAGTTTGCATGGGCTGGTGAAGAGCAAGAGACACCACAATATGAAATGAGGTTTTATAGTGGTTTGAAGGGACTCTAAAGGAAGTTTCATGCAACTCTCATCCTTACCATGATCCTAAAGTCTATTGGTTCCCCTTGTCTTTCTTGTACATTTAACATCATGCTCTCTGCTTTCCCCCTTTCCCTCTGGATTGTTCCACCTCCCCTGGGGGTTGTACCACTCACTTTGGGAATCACTGTCTTAGAGCATAGTTTTCTTTAACCTGATAAAAGCAGAAACTCTCCTTCATACCCTGCAGTTTCTCTATAGGCAATCTGCAGAGCTGATTAACTGTATCAAATCTGATACCCCCAAAATACTAGCTAGTGTACAGGATTGCCAGTCTTTTCCTGAGCCAGTGAAACTCCCACATCCTATGCCAAGAGACAAAATTCAGACAAAACATGAAAGCACATTGTGAAGTTGAAGGTTTTCATGGTTGGCATCCATTGGTTTTTGTGGGTTTTTTGGGCTATGAAACCCTCCTCACTCTGGGTGGTTTTCATTTGCATTTGCTGGGTCTTGATCTTGGTGTTTTTCAGGTCTGGTAGCCAAACTTTGTTTACTTTAAGAGTTTCTTCTTTCCTGTTGAAGTTATCTCAGTGTTTGTGGATTTCAATGGTTCCCTGTGCATTCTGACCTGATAGTTGTTGGCATGGCCCAGATTTTCAGTGTTTTCAAACAGCATTTTAGGCCCAGGCTGGTTTATAACATGGTCTGCTACTACTAATTTTTCTGCCTGAACAGTCTGCAGTGTCTCTTATGTTCCTTGATTCGTGTTTGGACCCTGCATTTGGTGGTCCCTATGTAGACTTATCTACAGTGGCATGGTATGCAGTAAACTTCAGCAGCAGTGAGAGGGTCTCTGCTGTCTTTTGCAGGGGTTTTCTCAGCAGACAATGGATCATTAATTAAATAGACACCATGAGACCTTGTCATTCAACAACAGAACGATACACAGATTAACATGTAAATCACTTCTTCGCAACCAACTATATACTCCACTGTCTTCTATGTGAACATTCTCTGAAGATGCCAGCCACAGATGCTGGTGAAACATCGGGAATAAACTCTTCTAGAACATGGCCTTGTACACTCTTCTCCAGAGACTGAAGTTCAAGCAATATGGTAACATAGGTTTTTTTGCTCATTACTTACAGCACAATGAAAGTGATAGGCTCTCTAATGTTTAATCGGCCAAGTTTTTCATGCAAATTATTCTGATGTTTCCAATGACTGTAGGAAAGAATAAATCTCTTGCATAGAAAATAACACCACTGTCTGCCTTGTTTAACGTAAGCAATTAGAAAGGCACTTGCACAAAACATGTCATCCCAATTAACATTTGGCAATATCAACATCCTCACCAATTTCAAATGACTCTCAATGTACTCAGAAAATTTGAGAGAAAAGTTTATTACATTAGATGGGTAATAGCTATGCTTCTTCATTCTATACTCCTTGAATTTGGGATTAAATTAAACACACTGTGTAAGACTTCATAAATAAGATTTAGCTTGGCTCCCTTATCACAGGGGAAAGACTTTGGGAAACTTATGGTCTTAATCATGAATGTATTGATTTCTATTAGAACACTGCTACTGACCACAAAGAGATAGAGACAAAACCATAGGCAAGAGGGATCCTTCACAGAACACTGCATTAGATACTTTCACAGCTCTTAATGGAATGTTACAAGGACAGATTCCACAGTATCAAGACAAATAAAGGTGCGAAACAAACCACTCTGAAAGGGTGGGCTGGAGGTGGCTGGTTTTCCTCCAGAGGGACACCACAGCAGCCAAACTGCATGGCGTCCTTCCACCCCAAAAACAACCTGGAAAAACTGGGTTGTTCTTCGGATGCTGCATAGATGTCACAAGTGCACCATTGGCACACTCGTGACGTAAGCAACGTGCAGTGATGTCTATATGCTGCATATCGCTTACATCATGATAGTGGCCTCCATATGGATGGGAGGCTGCCATTATGATGATGCCGTGACATGCTAGGGTTAGGGAGCGTGCGGTTGGTGCGCAGTCCCTAATCATATAATTGCTGCCTGGATGCCGCTTCTTGGTGGTATGTACCGGGCCATAAACACCAAAACTGCCATGTCTTATTATATTTGATGCTCTAGGGAAAGGACATCCTTAGAGCTTCCACTGGCAATCACTGACAGCTTGCCAAATTATTATTTTTTTAAAAAAACTGTTGATTATTCTCATTGAAATGTAAACAGATAGAAACAGCAAAAAATTATAAGAATCAATTTATTTAGATACAAGCATAGAGCCCATGAAAGGATTAAATGTACAGAAAATCAGAAATTTTTCTGTAAAAATGATGGTTTTTGAGGTACTAAGAAGTTCACCACAAGTAAACAAGCTACAAATAAATGAATTATGTGCACATGTATTTTATATATCTCTTGTGTGTTGGTCTGTTTTTGTTTTCCTTTATTGTTATGTATGTATATGTATCTAAAATGTATGTATATTTTTATATGTCTAAATTAATAAAACCTTTTAAAAATGTGAAGAAGTAACTTGTTACTGTTACAACTTTCAGAGTAACTCAGTAAACAGGTTATTGCAGAGTTCATTATCCCTCCCCCCATTTTTGAAAAGAAAATCTTCCTAAAACAGTAGAAAAAAAGTCTAAAAATTGGGAAGAAACCTAAAAATACCCCAAAGCATCATCCCTATCCCTGTAATGAATAAAAATGACTTGCAAGTCTTGCTCTTTCCATAAAATATGCTTAGATATTCTGGCCGAAGAGAAACCTCTACTTTGTCCTTGCATTCTGTGGCGACTGATGTTGTAGTATATATTGTGAAATATAAAAGGAATAAAGAATACATAGGAGAGAAATCTCTGGCTATTACAGATTTACTTCTGTTTACAGAGTCCATCTGTCCTGTGTTTTGCATGGGGAAAAGTGAAACTACATGTAAGAGCTAGTAAGAGAGAGCAGACAAGCTGTACTGTGGGTGTTGCGTTCATTTTTCATAGAATGATGAATTGCCCTTTATTTCCTCGTGAGCCCAGATGCACTGAACTGTAAAGTTCAGGCTTTTTAAAAAGTTTTTTTTTTAAGCCTTAGGTTACACTAGTGCTTTCACAAAAGGATAATCAACAGTTTGTGTAACCCTTCAGCTAGAATAGGCACATGGCTGGATTGACTTTTCCTCTCTGGAGGATTACATATTGCCTCGGATGCTCATTTCATATTCTAGTGAATTCTCCACCATTGCTGGCTGCTTCAACAATAGGTGGGGAGGTGGGAAATTACCCTGTTTTTCCTGATGAAATCAGGCCTTGAAGAAAACTGATAATGGGATGAGAACAGCTTGGGAGAATCTGGCTCTCCTTTTCTCCATTTGACCTTTGAGAAGTTGATTGAATGATTGCTCACTGGAAAACCAGCAACATGCACATTGTTGTGTATGAAGTCATTCTTTTTCTCCTCCATTTCCACCTCCCAGCAACCAGAGCATAGATCCTAGGCTATAAATTGCAAAGAATGGAGATGGCTCTCTGGGGCATACATACTTAGTTTGTATCCTCAGAAGATTACCAGAGTTGCAGAGAAAGAAGGGTGGGAAAAAGATGAACTGTCATTTCTGGAGCATAGAGGTAAGGCACAACAGTGCCCAACACAACAGTAGGGGTGTGATACTGCATGTATGTGTGTGAACTGACTGAGGTATTTTTTGTTTCAGTGGCTCTCCAACTCTGCACTATAGTCCAGTACTCTTCATCTGCCACTATGATTGTATCTACCCTGCAGAATTAAGCAGTTTGCCACCACTTGTAACTGTCATGACTCAATGCTATGGGATTCTGCAATTTGTAGTTCTGTGAGATATTTAGCCTTCTCTTTAGTTTGTTGTGGCCCCAGAGCATTCTGACAGAAAAGACTAAATATCTCACATTAATGAAAATCCCATAATTCCATAGCATTGAGTCATGACAGTTAAAATTGGTGGCAAACTGCATTAATTTTGAAATATGGCGGCAGCCTGAGATAACAGGTGAAGAACACTCGGAGAGAGACATTATGCATTCCATCTCTACATTGCTGCAGGGAAGAAACTAAAAAAGAAGGATGATTTTCACATATTGGTTTAATCTAACCAGATCAATGACTTGGCAATAGGGTCAGAAAGAATATTTGAAAATATTTGGGATATTCTCCAATTCCCCCCC